>NC_081409.1:749868734-750163734 GCF_030272615.1 Cryptomeria japonica
TGGTGGAACAAATTGAGACATCATCTGAGAATAGTATATCTAAAGAGACTGAAGAAATGATTGGAGCATTGAAAGAAAAGAACAAAGTACTAACTGATTAGCTAAAAGCAATGAAAAGAGAACATGAACATTTCAGTACACAGATGACTGAAAATTTTGATGCATTAAGGACAGTCGAGGATAAATTAAGAGATCTAGAAAGAGATAAACAACAACTTGAAGCACTAGTATCTGAAAAGAATGATGAAATCAAAAGGTTGAATAGAATTCAACAAAATCTATCAAATCAATTGGGTTATGCACATTATGAAGCAAATCTGAAAGATGATGAGAATCAAGCATTGAAATTTGAAGTATCAAGGTTGACCGATGAACTTGAAGTAGAGAAGAAATCCAAAGAAACACTGAAGAAAAGTTATGAAGCATCAAAGATGTTGGATGAGCAATTGAATACAAAAAGACCCAACAAAGTTGTAGGACTCGGTTACAAAGGAAAAGACTCTATCGAGAAGGGAATCCACACTACTGAGAGAGGAGAATCATCAAAGCAAGCTAGAAACAAGAAGAACATCAAAGGAAAGAATCCTATTTGCAACTACTATGGAAAACAAGGACATACTATCAACATGTGCCAAATCAGAAAAGGTAAGAAAACGAATGTCACTAGGTCCAATGGTTATTGTTACAATTGTAATAAATATGGTCACACATCTAACCAATGTAGGACAAAGTCTGCTAGCAATTATTAGAAGGCAAAATTCAAAGGGTTTTGTAAAAACTGCAATAGGTATGGACACAGTACCGAGAAGTGTTGGTTTAAGCAGAAGAACTATATGTGGTCTGCACACTGAGCAAATACCAGAGGCTATCGAACTCACACAGATCTTAACCGATAGTATACTATAGTACCATGTGATTATAATACAAGGATATGGTGTGAATGCTATGGAAGATATGGACCTATAAGTGCCAACTACTTTATAAGGTTTGTAATGAACAACCAAAGATCATGGAGAAATCCTGGTATGGCATGTTTTCATTGTCACAAAGTTGGACACTTGGCTAGAGATTGCAGAGATAAACCTAGAGGAGATATTGAAGAAATAAAAAGAAAACTCCAGATGATTTGGAAAAAGAAGGAAATTGTGTCAAATGAAGAAAGAACCTTACCTACCAAGTCAGGTGCATCTCTCCCAAATTAATCGATAAATGTATGAAGGGACTGCATTCTCTCAAGGTTAAATCTTAACAGTTCCTATTTTATTGTGTACTTAATTCAAAATCTGCATAGATGCATTAGCAAGTTTGAAATTCTATCAAAGTCTTTTGGAGCACTAGTCAGGAAGCTTGTCAAGTCGGTAAATAAAGGAAGCCTATCAAGTCGGTAAATGAAGGAAGTTTGGCTACTTGGTAAAAGCATAAAAAGGAAAGTAAATCAGTCTAGTGGAACCGAGTGCGTTTAGTGTTTTTTGACCTAACGACACGGAGCCCAATAAGGTAAAATGTGTACTTTAAAGCTTTTGCATGGTCATTTTACACTTACCAAGTTTTCAGAAAGAAGAGCGAAGCGATTCAAAGGCAATCAAATCTCTTCCGAAGTGAAATTTAAGGTATTTACATCAATCACAATGCATTGTCAAGCAAGTTTACCAATCATATCAGTTGTGAATATCTGTTTCATATTTACTAAGTGGAAAGCGTCTGCTGGTTAAAAGTTTTTCAAACCCTAAGGTTCTTTCATTAGTGATTATCCAAAGTTTGTAATGGCTCCTAAGGTTCAGAAACCCATTGTTGTTGAGAACATTGAGAAGCCCTCATTGAAATACTCTCTACCTCCCAAAGTTGCATCTGAATCGGATGATAAAACTGCATTTTCACTCATTTCGGATAGGGTTTTACTAGTTGAGGATGTCAAATTCATCACTAAGTGTCGTGTTGAGGAAATAGGTCATGTTGAGATCAAGGACACGTATGATGAATTGTGTACCGATGGAAAACTAGATAGCAAGTATGAACATATTAAAATCAAGGGATTGACCGAAGCCCTAACCTACCCGCAAGTCTTCAAACCCCAGTGGGTTAAATTTGTTTTGAGAAAAGTTCATGATGACTTTATGTGGTTAGAGGAGAAACCATTCAAGATCACCAAGGAAATCATCCACTTGATCACCGGTTACCCTATTTTTGACCATGCCCGAGGTCAGAAAATGATTTCACAGAAAGAATTGATCACTTTAACCGGAGTTGAATTTGATTGCAGAGGTCTAAAACTGAATAATGTCATAGATGCAGAGCTGAAGTTTGCAATTAGAGTCATAGGTTATTGTTTCTTTCAATCGGCAAGGGAAAATAGTGTACCCTATGTTGTTGTTGATTAATCCTATAAAATTGTGAAGAAAGGCATGAAGATTGATCTATGCGAAGTGTTGTTGAAAAATTTGTTTGAAAATCTCAACAACATAAGGAAGCCGGAGAAGAACAACTTGGCAAACACACTGAGGTTTGGATCACTTTTGGTATGCATGTTTTTTTATTTTGAGAAATTCTTTCCATCAATTGGTAATATAGTTTGGGAGCTACACCGACCAATCACCCACCAAATCAATGACTTCATCAAACAGCTAGGTGACAATTTCAATGATATTATGGATGATTATTTTAGCAAGTTTCAAGAAAAGATGCATAATAGGCACAAAATTCCACCTCAGTTAGTGGAGAAATACAAGAATGACATATGTTTTGAAGTGGACACCGACTACTACTATGTCAATGCGCTAGAACCGAGAACTCAATCTTTGTTGCCTATGGGTTATGAGATTGATTTTGACATTACACAACAACAGATAGATGCTTTTCTTGCACTGCCAAGGCATGCTACCGAAATCAGATATGGTACATATGAAGAAGTTAAAGAAAAAGTTAAAATGAGCATTGTAGTACCTAAGGCTACAAGGAAAGCAACAAAAATGATTAAAGCATTAATGGAGAAATTTGGAGAAGGTTCTTCCTCCACTCCTATCAAGAGCATTTAGGGCATCACCGAGGAGGAATTTGAAGCCCAAGAAGCAGCTATTACATTGAACACCGAGTTGCCAAAGGGGAAAATTTTGAAAAGGAAGAAATAAGATACATCATAGGTATCACCGACTCCTTCGGTAAAGTGCCCCAACACTAGATCATATGTAGTGTCACCGAGCAAGAAACAAAAAATGTTGTAGTTCCAAAGGTAATAAAAACTTATAAGAAATCTATTCAGAGACTCATTTTGAATAAAGAGTCTAGTGACACCGAATCTAAAGATGCAGGTAAATTTCAGATTGTTAAGAGTAAAAATATAGATGTACATAGTGTTGATAATTTTTGTGCAAATCTGAAGCAATATGGTGGATTTGGAGCACTTAGATATGTAAACTATGACTCCAGATCTAATGTAGAAAAGAGACAAATAGAAGAAGCTGTAATCTGTACTCTTTTGAAATTCTGATTGGTCCCATTGGAAGTTACTAATTCTCTTCCAAAAGAATTATATTTACACATTGATAACAGGTGGAAATATGCCATGGACTCAGAAAAATAGATAAGAGAAAGAAGTCTAGTACATCTCTTTCTAGACATGTCGGTAGATGAGATAAAAGAGAATCTAAAAAACTACCAGACAAACTTCCTAGTCAAGCAAAGAGCCTTGAAACTAATGAATGGCCTTTATATTGATGTAGAGAAGAAGACAAAAGAAAAGTGGCAAGAAATCTTTCGAATCAAGAGTACTATTGAGCAAGGTGAAGTTGAAATAATGGATATCACCAAGCAAGATCCTACTGAAACTATTCAACCTAATGAGGATGTCATGGATACCAAGGTATAGGAACAGGAAATGATAGAAGGAAATGCTTATGCCAAATTGGTATCAAGTGAGTCAATTTTGGAACAAGTCATGTCTTATCCTCCGGTAAGTCAACATGTTTCAACTGAGACATCTCAGGATACTGAACAAGGAAAAGAGGGTCACCAGTCTACAGAAGGAGAAGCTACTCCTCAGGCCACTGGGGAACAGACTTCTCAAGCCCCTTCAAGTACTGACAATGTTACAACTGAGACCCAAAGCAAGGAATCACCGAAGGCTACAACCAAGGCTAAAGAAACCGACAAAAGTGTTGCCTCTACCAAGAAACCTACCAAGGGTGAACAAGCCTCCCAAGCCATCGTCTTAGTTCAACCGATGAAAGCCTCCTCCTCTAAAGATAAGAAAATGGAAAAGCATAGTTTCAAGTTAGATTTGTCAAAACCAATTGTGTTTCCGAATGTAGACATATCCAAATTGAAAGGGCAAGCACTCATTGAATTCAGTGAACTATGCAAAGCCAAAGCAGAACAAGAGAAACAAATGGCTATACAAATGAAAACTAGACTACTTCAGAAGGTAAAAGCACTCTTAACAGAAATGCTACCTGAAGCTACAGTAACAAAAGATGTAGCAATCCATATTCAACTGGATGAACTCCTAAATAAGATTGAGATGTTTGGAGTAGACACATCTGAATACCTGAGAAAATTGAAGAACAAAGAGCTCATTGCAAAATGATTGAAGAGGTATAGAAAGCCATTCCTATTGGTAAAGTAAAACTTGTCAAACTTATTGCTGAGTTGTCCCCTCAACTCAAGAATATTCTTTATTTATTTCAGAAACTCTGTACATTTTCTTTATTCATTAAAGACATCAAGAATAAAACTGAAGTGATTGAGAAAGAGATCACTGATCTCTCAAATAAATTGACCACTGAGCCAAATTCTATTCAGAATTTCTATACCAAGTTACAAAAGCTCATGGCTCAACAATTGGAACTTAGGAATGAAGAGCACAAAATAAGGATGGACGTTATGACTCTTCAAACCTTATTCATTCCACACTTGTCCTCCTTCCAAGAATAGATCAACAAGGCTACCTCCTTATCCACTCAGCCAGAGGGAAGCACTTTAGATCGACTGATTTCACTATTAGCTAATATTACAACTCAGAATTCACTCATGGATAGTGTCAAGGATGCACTCTCTGCCACTCTCACCAATGCCAGAATAAAGTATAAATCTATTTTTGACCAGTTTCCTCTACCGAATGGTAACTAGTTTTGATGTTTGTCAAAAAGGGGGAGTATAGTGTATACTGAGCAGTTCAACATATTAGAGTATATAGATAATTTTGACAGGGGGAGCAGTGAACCGAGCAATGAATACAAAATATTGATCACAGAGAATGCATAATTAGAGTTATGTATAGTATAATGATAAGGGGAGTATATTTGAGTATTCTATTTTATTGACAATTGTATATAATGTCCGTTTAGTAAAATTTTGTAAGTATATAGATTTTTGTGTTATGAATTTGAAAGAAGTTTTGTCAAACATTTCAAAACTAATGTCAAAAAGGGAGATTGTTACTATTTACTAAGTTGGTTAATACCACCGAAATATTCGGTCGGTAAGCACAGAGTAGTCGGTTACAGAAGTTACAAGTCACAAAGTCTAGTATACACTGAGCAGTCTACCGAGTAATGTTCTATGACTACCGAGCAGCAAAGATGATATACCGAGTTAATACACATCGAGTGAAACATGTTACCAGATTCATTGAACCTAGACACATATGGGAAACATGTTACAAAGATCAAGGAACAAGTAACCGTTATCACATTGGAAATTGCACTTATAGATTTTATATGATTTTGAGGTCATCTATCCAATGAAATAATTTTGTATGGTTATTTATTTATTGATCATGTTTGTAAGATCGAAGCATGGACAAGATCACCATTACAAGAGATCTATTTATATAGCATGAATTGATGATTAAAAGTGTGTATGTGTGAAGCAAGATATATGTGAAAAGTAAAAATCATGGGAAAGCACTGAGTGTTATGACTATTACGATTGACAGAGATACACAGAGGTCAATGAGAAGGATTTCAGAGAACATTCAAGGAATAGAGTAAACATAAAGGTTTACCGAGTTAATTTATGGATTACCAAGGTATGCTATAAGCAAGGCAATATCATTTTGAGCACATAGAATCTGCTATAACATTTTAGATGTGAAGTTGCAGATATTTTGTAAGATTTTGATTGTAATATTTTGAGTTGTAAGAGAAACCTTTAACAAGGTAAAAGACTCTAACAAAGTCTATAAATTGTAAAGCCTTTAACCAGGTGCAGCATTTAGAATATGTGTTGTAAAATCCTTTAGCAAGGTAGATCTAAAGATCTTGATACTCCTAACAGGGTAAGCTATCAGAAATAGATAAACATGTAGCTCTAACCGAGCAATCTTTATTATTGTAGTAGTGAAGTTGTGGGTGCCATCCCCACCATAGTTTTTCTCTCTAACAAGGAGTTTCTGCATAACCAAAATATATGGGTTATGGAGTGAATCATGTATGATTGTTATTTATTTGTTTTAACATTATATTATGTTACATCAGTTTTTGGTTTATGCTTGACAGTAAGGTTATTGTTGAAGAAAAGATTTGAAGTACTGATTCACCCCTCCCCTCTCAGTACATTAGCTTTCCATATTGGGCCTAACAATACACACACACACACACACACACACACACACACACACACACACACACACACACACACACACACACGCGCGCGCGCGCACACACACACACACATATATATATGTATATATATCTATGTATGTGTATGTATGTATGTATGTATGTATGTATGTATGTATGTATGTATATATATACATACATACACACACACACACACACACACACACACACACACACACACACACACACACATATATATATATATATATATATAGCTTCACACACATAGTCTCTGGAAAGGATTCAGAGGTCATCCTTTGTGGAAAGAAAATGAAATCTTCTATTAACGGAAATTAAATAGGATTGGAACTTTTTGAGGATTGAGAGATATGGAATTTCAGTTCTTTAGGGAGGATAGTTTATCCTTTCTTTTTCAAGTCCTTGGCTATGTTAATATTCCATTTGACTTAATGAAATAAAAATGTGTTATCTTGGAACTAATGAAATACAAGACTTTATTAATGATCTATCTGACAATCACTACAGGGTTACTTCTCACAATGCTATTGTAACCTAGGTAATCTTTCATCTTGTAGTCAACATTAAATGGATTTCTTTGTTGTCTCAATATAAAAGATGCCATGGTTGTAATAGCAATAATGAAGAGTGTTTTCCAAGCCATATTCTATGAAAATTGTCTTACATAATTGGGCTAACAAATCATGAAGTGGTATGTTGTAGGGTTGTGTTAACATTTATTTTGCAGGCGACAATGCTAGCAGGAAGCTTGTGAGTCAAGATAAATGAGGAAAGATACTAGAGAGATTGAAGACAAAATGTGGATAGGAGCATACTCATGATGGGATACTTACACTACAAAAATTAGAAGAGAAAAATACTTGGAGCTATATGAGTATGCTTAATCCAGAAAGAAAGATTAGTTTTAGATCCATTATTTAACTAGACTTAATATCCTAGGCAAGGCTCGAAGTTTTCTCCTCTCCACTCTTTAATTTATAATATTGATATATATATTATTTTAAAATGTTTATTATAAGTATACAAAGTTATTTAGAATATTTTCAAATAGTAGATTATAATAGTTTCTATTTCTTTAGAAACTTAATCAATTTCTTTTTTATGACATTTTAAAAAAGATTATGTTAAATTGAAACTTGTCATAATTGAAATGATAGAATATAATTGTTTCTAATTTTTAAAATAGTTTCTATTTTCTTAATCAATTTTTTTTTTATAAGATTGTCTTAAATATAAATTTAGAAACTTGTTATAAAATATATTTATATAATATTTAAGATATTGACATGTATTATAATTATTAATGAATTACTAATTATTAATTGATTATCATCTAATATTAATCTATAATATACATTAACCTAGGTTCTTACAATGTTTATTATAAATAAGTACTAAATTAGAATCTTTTCAAATATAATATAATTATAAATAAGAATTTTTTTGTTGAATTTAGAAATTTATATAGTAAATTATGAAAAAGTACAAGTAAAAAGAAAATTTTGAATAAAATGGCTTGAAAATTTTTTGGATATAGTTTTTTTGACAATTAATATTATTCTTTAAATGTCAAATGAAAGGTATTGAAATGACCAAACCATCAGAAAAAAATGATATGACATGTAGGGGTGACCGTCAAATTCCAGGTGTTAGGATTTTAGAACCTCTACAATTCACTGTAAGGATATTTTTAAATTTTCATTTTGATCATATTTTGTATGATATTTTTTACTTTCTATTGTATTATTTATTGTTATTTTAGAGAATTTAATTTTTATATGTTATATTTAATAATAAAACTTAAAGTTAGGGTTAGAGGTTGGTTAAAAATAGGGTTTCCATTATAAGATAAAGCTTATAATAGGATTAGAGTTAGAGTTATTTAAATGTAAATAAAATATTATAATAAAATAGTAATATAATACTTTTTAGTTTAGAATTATTATAAAATGTCTTCACATTTTTTTTTTAAATATAAAAAACAACAAACAACATACAACTATTTCTAATCTTGTAGATGTACATTTATGAAATTTAGCTTAAAAAAAAATATTAGGGTTAGAGATAGTGTTAAGGTTAGGGTTCAATTATTATTAATGTTAGGGTTAGCAAATGTAGGGTTCAATTAGTATTGAAGTTGGTGATCCTAAGATCTAAATCACTATTAGAGATAGTTGTAAGGTTAGGGTTCCATTAATATTAAGGTTAGGGTTAGTATTAAAAATAGTTAATATGTGTTATATAAGGGTTATGATGCAATTAAGATTATGGTTCTCTCTAGAATCCAAATTATGATCATGATTTTAACTTTAATTCTAATGCTAACCCTAACAAAGAGGGTATATCAATGATGAAGATTAATACTATTCAATGTAATATATTTAAAAATTAAATATTTCATTATATTTTAAAATAGGTTCTCGCCTATTGGTATATGTTTTCTATGCATACTATTTCTTTGATTTGTGCCATCTAATATATTAATTAATATATATCTTATTATCTACAAAACTATTGCGCCCTTTTTCTGATGCAAGGTCTAATTTAATGTATATATCTTCCATTCATCATTTAACAAAGCACTTTCTGATATTAGATTTCAATGGAATTTACTTTTGTCATTCAAAATTTATATCACATCAAATGTTGAAATGTAACTAGTTCTTCCATTTACAACAACCAATTATTAGCTTTACAAGAACCACATAATTGCAAATGAGTTGCTATAATAAGGGAATTAGTGATATTCCAAATCTTCCAAGTGAAAATATTTACGAAGCTCAATTTTATATAAAAAAAAGTATAACATGGATACGATCACATGGGATCAATTTGTTCACCATTTCTGTAAAAATATGGTTACTACAATTGTTCTTTGATGAGAAGGTGGCATAATTCCATAATATTTGACAAGGGTCCTTAGTAGTACAACAATATTGGGATAAGTTTGTTAAATTTCTTAAGTATGTAACTATGTACCAAGAGGATGAAGAAGGTCAAACTAGGAAGTTCATTTTGGGATTGAACACTAGCATAGGGGCAGAAGTTGACATGGATGGACCTGAAAACATGAATGATGTACTTGAGAAGTCTTGGAAGCAGGAAAGAAAGATTCAAGCCCTAGCAGCAACAAGGTAGAACTTTAATGGGAATCATTCATTTAAAAGGAAGGAGGAATTCAAGGGAAACCCTCACTCCAACAAAAGTCAAAGGAATAACTCTTCAGAAAGGAGGCCACCCCCTAACCAATATTAGAGGAATGAAAGTAATAAAAATAACAAGGGCAATTATAACAGGAATGACTAGCACAATAGGGTAACTTATCTACCTAGGACCAATGAAACAAGGAATGATCCCCCTAGGAATCAAGTCAGGCGAGGACCACCAGGTGGGTGTTTTATGTGTGGAGGGAACCATATTTCTAGAAAATGCCCAAGAATGCAAGGTCAGATTAGTGCCAATCAACCACAATAAGGGCCTTAACAAAGGATTCATGCAGTGGTTAGAAACCAAAGAACAAGATTTCAAAATGTCCTTGTGGAAACTACAAGTACACTATTTGAACAAGCAATTTCAATTCTAATTGACACTGGGTCATCTAGATGTTTCATTTCACTTGAATTAGTAAGAAAACTTGCATTAAAAGTTAAACAAATAAAGTCATCGTGGATGGTTCAATATGGGGATAAGGCAACTAGGGAAGTAAATAAGTGTTTGTCAAAAGCAAGGGTACAATTTCCTGAGTTTGAATCAAGGGTAGATCTCTATGTGGCACTCCTAGGGTTATATGATGTAATTATTGGAATGAGTTGGCTAACAGATCATCAAGCTAGTGTAGATTGCTATAACAAAGTGGTTGAGTGTTTGGATGATGGGGGGAAAAGGGTCAAAATCCAAGGAAAGTTTAAACCCATTAACATGGAAACCATATTAGCCATGCAATTAGAGAAGAAGAGGGGGCCTAATCTATATGGTTGAAATTGATGAAGGAGAAGAGGAAAATACCCCAACCTTTGATAATACCCCCTTCTTATGAGAATTCAAGGATGTATTTCAAGAAGAATTACCAGGCTTACCCCCTAAAAGGAAGTTTGTTTTTTCTATTGACATACTACTAGGAGTTGAACCAGTATCAAGGGCACCTTACTGAATAAACACAATTGAATTACAAGAACTCAAAGAAGGAAATCTTAGCTAAGGGGTTAATAAGGCCAAGTGTATCACCATGGGGAACATCAGTCTTATTTGTTAAGAAGAAGGATGGGACCTTAAGACTATACATTGACTATAGGATGTTGAGCAATGTCACCATAGAGAATAGGTATCCTTTACCTCGAATAGAGGATCTGTTCGACCAAATGAAAGGAGTGGCAGTATTTTCAAAGATAGACCTTCGATCAGGATATCATCAACTCAGATTTAAGGAAGAAGATATTCCGAAGACAACTTTTAGGACTAGATATAGGTATTATGAATTCACAATAGTACCTTTTGGTTTAACCAATGCCCCAACTACATTTATGAACCTAATGAATAGTATTCTTGATGACTTTTGGGCAAATTTGTCTTGGTATTTTTGGACGACATCTTGATTTATTCTAGAAATGAGGAGGAACATTTAGTGCACCTAGAATTGGTTTTGTAAAGGTTAAGGGAACATAAGTTATATGGGAAGCTATCAAAATGTGTCTTCTTTGAAGAAAAGATCCACTACCTTCGACATATCATATCAAAGGAAGGAATAGAAGTTGTTTCTTTATTTTTATTTTTTTATTTTTAGACTTATCATGAACTACAAACTCTTATATGGTTATATCAAATAAGTACATCGAGACAATGCACAATTTAAGGGGGGAAGGATGTCACAACGCTCTTTCTCCATTTTTGATAAAAGTTGCTACTACTATTGATGTTGTTATTATTATTATTATTATTATAATCATTTTGTGATTTTTTTCGAAATGATTTATTGAATAAGGTTGAAAAAGCTATTATAATAAAAGAGGATTAAATAGTGGGCACACACATACACAGACTTGAAAATATAATTTAAATGGAAAATTATTTAATTACTCAAATTCAATTGAGCACATGTCATAGGAGAAATTGGAAGCTTCTAGAGGGAATCTTCAATTTCCATTTTCTTGCATGTAACTCCTCCATTAAGTGATCAATCAAGTTTGCTGGAGGATAATTTAGGAAAAAGAATATTATTTTCAATTAACTCTCTTGATAGTGGAATTGAAGACTCTTTTCTATATAGTGTATGCAAGCTTTCGAAAAGGGGAGGTTGATTGTTTTTGGATGGGAATAAATTTTTCTTAAGTTTCTTGCTAATAGTAATAGGATCTTTCTAGTAGTCACATTTATTTTGTAGATTTGTTAAGTTACCCTTGAAGGATTCTCACCAAGTTGCAAAGAAGGATCTAACAAGGATAGCTAAAAAATTTGGAGAGGATTCTACATCAAGCTTCGATAATCCAGATTCTCCT
Organism: Cryptomeria japonica; assembly: GCF_030272615.1. Lineage (NCBI taxonomy): Eukaryota > Viridiplantae > Streptophyta > Pinopsida > Cupressales > Cupressaceae > Cryptomeria > Cryptomeria japonica. Next base: position 749,880,820 of record NC_081409.1, read on the forward strand.
CTCTTCGCATTCTTTTATTTACATATGTAAAACTTTGTATTTTGCAAAAGGAAATAGTTTTATGTCTCACTCATATTTTATATAAAAGATCTATTCTTGAGAAACCATCATCTTAGTTTTTTTAGAAAGGTTAATCAAAGGAAATTCTATTGTTTTAATATATATATATATATATATATATTATTCGTTCAAATATGAATATGCAGAGTTCCTTTTTATTTACTAAGTCTGTTTAGAAGGAAAGAAAGAAAATCTGATTTTTACTTTTTGCTTTATTGGATTTTAATCTTAAATAATTTGTGAATAAAAATGTTTTCTTTTCTATAAAATTTCTCCCTTTGATGCTCCTGCAAAAAGCTTGTAATGTTTATTTGGGCATAAATCTTTTATGCTTATTTATCATTTCTTTGTGAATAAATCCTCTTGTACTTTTTATAATAATCTCCTAAGAAATTTAATTCTTCTGTATACTTATTTCTCTATGAATGAATATTTTATACTTATTTATTATTCCTCTGTGAATAAATTTATCTCTATGTGAGCATTTTATTATTTCTATGTGAATAAATTTATCTCACTGTGAACATATATTTGTTCATCTGTATATATATATTTCTTTCCCTGCAAATAAATTTTAATTTCCCTCTGGATAAAATTTTATTATTTCCCTGTAAATGAATCTTTTATACTTATTTATTATTTCTCTGTGAATAAATTTCTCTCTCTATGTGAATATATATTTGTTGATCTGTGTATAATTTATTTTATAATTATTTATTGCTTCTCTATTAAATAAATTCATCTCTTTGCAAACATATATTTGCTCATCTGTGTAAAAAATAAAATAAAAAACATCTTTCCTTGCAAATAAATTTTACTTTCTCTGTGGAAAAAATTTAAGTATTTCTTTGTAAATGAATATTTTATACTTATTTATTATTTCTCTGTAAATAAATTTATCTCCCCGTGAACATAAATTTGTTTCTCTATGTATAAATCTTTTTATAATTATTTATTTTTCTTTGTGAATAAATTTATTTGTCTCCGAACATATATTTGTTCATCTGTGTATAAATCTTATTTTACTTATTTATCATTTCTTTGAATATTATATCTCTCTATGAGCATAAACCTGAGCATAAACCTATTCATCTGTGACAAATTTTATTCTCTATTCATCTATTTTTTTAATTTTCTCCATGAATGCCCCTACAACAAATTTTTAACTCTTATCATCTACGTTGCACTTGTTAGTAAAATTCTCTCTGTGAAAATTTACAATTATATTTTCAGATTTATTAAACCCCGCTCTAAAATTTTATTAAAACTTATATATCTGTGTGTGTGTGTGAATTTATTAATATGTACATATAAAAATAAATACATTCATATCATTCAACTATTTGAAAAGGGTATAAATCTTTTTTTGGCGTCTAACTCCTTGCATGTAGGTAGTGGGGAGGGGCCCACGTGACACCACTCCCCACCTCCCTTAATCCTTATCAAGAAAGAATTAATAAATATGTTTTAGTTTATTTCTTGTATTGATTTATTTATTTATTATTTGTTTTTTTTTTCTCTTAAAGAAAAAATTCTTTAATGTAAATTTTGCTTTTTGTTTATTAGTGGAATGATAGATTTATTATCATGAAATCTTTTTTTTAATACTAATATGAAATTTTTGGTCTATATTAATTTAAAACAATTTATTGGTATGGGGTGGTTTATAATTAAAGTCTATTTTACAAATGGAGTTGATTAGTTTATGAACAAAATTTTAAAATTTTTAATTAAAGGGAACAAAATTGGGAATTTACTTTGCCATGTGATTGGGGCAAACTTTAGAATGGAATAATTAATTGTGCTAGGGATATCGCAACCTTGCTGAGACAAATCGAGAGTATCTAAATTGTAGAATGGACTTGCAAATAGACTCATGGTTTGTACTCACCTACATAGTTTCCTTTACTTAATTAGTTGGTTCATTTTATTTCAGTTATTAATTTAAATGGAAATAATCAGCAAATTAAGTTAATTCATTGTTCAAGTTGTCCAAGGAACTTTTCTCTTCCGAGTAATCATGTTTAGAAAATGAACTTTAATTTCCTATTCTTTATTTTTCATGCAAGTTATATTTAATATTACCATGCAAGTTACTTTATTATTATTATGCAAGTTACTCATTACTATTATCATGCAAGTTACAGCTTTAACATATTTATTATCTCAATAATTGTGTGAATGATGTTGCATGTCAAAAAACTAGATGATAGTTCTCTTCTTTGAACTTTGATCACTTAGCAGTAGTAGGTTGATACTTTCAAGTGATTCTCTTTCTTTATATATAGAATTAATTTCATGGGTTAATTTTTAATTATTTAATTCTTGCAATAATGGTCTCGACTTCAACTAAATTAGAGTAATGTTATTTTAATCTTTTCAGGAGTATAACAGTTGAATTCCTTGATAGAAAACTAAGCAAGAGAAGCTGGAAACAAAAACCTTAGTAGCGTTTGGTATATATGGTGCCTCTGGGTCACGCTTACGAGTAATGCCATCGTGTTGAACTACTGCACTTAATGCCTAAGAAAGCTACAACAATGACGTCTATGGAATTGTCCCTATAAATCATCAAGGAGTAATAAGGGTCGTATGGAAGTTAATGTCCAAGGGGCGGGTAATTCACCTTGGATCGATAATCTAAAAAGATAAATTTTAAATGAATTTTACATCCACTTGGTTTAACCTTAGGAAATCCCATTAGGGATTGATTGCATATGATTTGGATTTTATTTATCTGAATGTTTTTCAACAGATGATAAATGGGTCAAGGGTGATGCTTATGATAGGAAATAAGATCTAGTTGTTTCAGGCGACAAGCAATAGGCCACCTTGAGCCTTTTCTTAGAGCTACCATCGTCGGTAGCAACCGTAGAGAAACTGTCTGGGACATTGACCCTAGAAAGGGTTGCGTACCCACCAAAATAGTTTACAATAAACCATAGATTAGAAAATAGAACTACATACTTTATGCCTTGATCCCTGCCGAAATGGCTATGTAGGCAGTCTAGGGATGGAGTTGTCCCTAGTACTCAAGCATTCGGGGATGGGGTCTAGGATTTTGGTTAAGGCAAGTAGATGGATTGCAAAGTCTCATAATTGAAGGATAAGGGAAATAAAGGAAAAAGTAATTCAATGCATACTCAGAAGGAATCCTGTATGGATTCGCTTGACTTCCCGAGGCTTTAGGCCAAATTCTAAGGTGGAATTCAAGCTTGCACTATGCTATTTTATTTGCTCCTAAGGACAGTGACCTCGGTGCACTCCTATTAGAAGATTGTAGTACTTAGTGAGTGATTCAGGACCTGAATAGTCCTGATGAGTCTAAGTCTCTGGCCAGAGCACCTCCTATCCCAAGTTGGATAGATGCCTACCCCATTTGGGTAGATGCCTATCCCGTATTGGATAGATAAAACCTCCTGTCCTGTATGGACAAATGCCTAACCCATATGGTTAGATGCTCATCTTAGATGAATGAAAGCCTAATCCAATTGGATAGATGCCCGGAGTATGCGATTGAATCAAACACAATCAAATAAATTAAAAAAAAAATTATTCGAAAAATTCTTGGGTTATGTAGAGTGGGTTATTACATGTTGTATCAGAGCAAAGGTTCAAATCTAGGCCTTGTGCTCACTTCAACTTATGCAACTAAGGGAGTTTCTTGCAATGGTAGAGATTAAATTATAAAATATTAAATCAAGAACTCACTATATAATTTAAATTATAGGTAAACCCTAGATGGCTAGGGAAGAGGAAGAGAAAGAGGAAATGGAAGACATGCTTCCACCTAGAGACAAAGAGAACCTAACCATGAAATAGACCATGACGGAGACCATGAAGGAAACCATGAAGGGAATCAACAAAACCAAGGGAATAACAAATATGGGGTCGAAGCTATAATCAACTTGCTAACCGAACAAAGGGATAGGATCAACTTCTTGGAGCAATCAATGCATGACCTTACGACAAGGTAGAATGACATTGAAAATAGAAGTGAAATTTAAAATGGGAACCTTGGCAACAATCGAGGGAATGAGATAGATAATAGGAGGAAAAACAACATGTTGGAGATTTATAAGGATTTGAAGAAAATCAGCCCACCTAAGTTCGATGGAAAGAAAATTGGTGAAGGAGCTGAAAATTGGTTGAATGAAATGGAAAATTACTTTGAACTAAGGGAGTTTAGAGAAACAACCAAGGCCTTATGGGCTTCCTATCAACTCATAGGGCAGGCAGCTAGTTGGTGGAACAACATAAAGGAACAAAATGGGTATAACAGGGATATGATCACATGGGATCAATTTGTTCACCATTTCTATAAAAATATGGTTACTGCAATTGTTCTTTGATGAGAAGGTGGCATAATTCCATAATATTTGACAAGGGTCCTTAGTAGTACAACAATATTGGGATAAGTTCACTAAATTTCTTAAGTACATACCTATGTACCAGAAGGACGAACAAGGTCAAACTAGGAAGTTCATTTTGGGACTGAACACCAGCATAGGGGCAGAAGTTGACATGCATGGACCAGAAAACATGAATGATGTACTTTAGAAGTCTTGGAAGCAGGAAAGAAAGATTCTAGCCCTAGCAGCAACAAGGTAGAACTTTAATGGGAATCATTCATTTAAAAGGAAGCAGGAATTCAAGGGAAACACCAACTTCAACAAAAGTCAAAGGAATAACTCTTCCAAAAGGAGGCCACCCCCTAACCAATATTAGAGGAATGAAAGTAATAATAATAACAGGGGAAATTATAGCAGGAATGACTAGCACAATAGGGTAACTTATCCACCTAGGACCAATGAAACAAGGAATGATCCCCCTAGGAATCAAGTTAGGCGAGGACCACCTTAGGAAATCCCATTAGGGATTAGTTGCGTATGATTCAAATTTTATTTATCTTAATGTTTTTCAACAGATGACAAATGGGTCAAGGGTGATGCTTATGATAGGAAATAAGATCTAGTTGTTTCAAGCCACAAGCAATGGGCCACCTTGAGCCTTTTCTTAGAGCTGCCATCGTGGGTAGCAACCGTAGAGAAACTGTCTAGGACATTGACCCTAGAAAGGGTTGCATACCCACAAAAATAGTTTACAATAAACCATAGATTAGAAAATAGAACTACATACTTTACGCCTTGATCTCGTGCTGAAATGGGTATGTAGGTAGTCTAGGGATGGAGTTGTCCCTAGTACTCAGGCTTTCGGGGATGGCGTCTAGGATTTTGGTTAAGGAAAGTAGATGGATTGCAAAGTCTCATAATTGAAGGATAAGGGAAATAAAGGAAAAAGTAATTCAGTGCATACTCAGAAGGAATCTCGTATGGATTCGCTTGACTTCCCAAGGCTTTAGGCCAAATTCTGAGGTGGAATTAAAGCTTGAATTATGCTATTTTATTTGCTTCTAAGGACGACGACCTCGGTGCACTCCTATTACAAGATTGTAGTACTTAGTGAGTGACTCAGGACCTAGATTGTCTCGATGAGTCTAAGTCTCTAGCTAGAGAACCTCATATCGTAAGTTGGATAAATGCCTACCCAGTTAGGTAGATGCCTATCCCAGATTGGATAGATGAAACCTCCTGTCCCGTATGTATAGATGCCTAACCCGTACGGTTAGATGCTCATCTCGGATGGATAAATTCCTAATCCAATTGGATAGATGCCCAGAGTATGTGATTGAATCAAACATAATCAAATAAATTTAAAAAAAAAATAGTCAAAAAATTCTTGGGTTATGTAGAGTGGGTTATTACATGTTGTATCAGAGCAAAGGTTCAAATCTAGGCCTTATGCTCACTTCAACTTACACAACTAAGGGATTTTCTTGCAATGGTAGAGATTAAATTATAAAATATTAAATCAAGAACTCACTATATAATTTAAATTATAGGTAAACCCTAGATGGCTAGGGGAAGAGGAAGAGAAAGAAGAAATGGAAGATGTGCTACCACCTGGAGACAAAGGGAACCTAACCATGAAATAAAACATGAAGGAGACCATGAAGGAAACCATGAAGGGAATCAACAAAACCAAGGGAATAATGAATATGGTGTTGAAGCTATAATCAACTTGCTAACCAAACAATGGGATAAGATCAACTTCTTGGAGCAATCAATGCATGACCTTAGGACAAGGTAGAATGACATTGAAAATTGAAGTGAAATTTAAAATGGGAACATTGGCAACAATCGAGGGAATGAGATAGATAATAGGAGGAAAAACAACATGTTGGAGATCTCTAAGGATTTGAAGAAAATCACCCCACCTAAGTTCGATGGAAAGAAAATTGGCGAAGGAGCTGAAAATTGGTTGAATGAAATGGAAAATTACTTTGAACTAAGGGACTTTAGAGAAACAACCAAGGCCTTATGGGCTTCCTATCAACTCACAAGGGAGGTAGCTAGTTGGTGGACCAACATAAAGGAATAAAATGGGTATAACAGGGATACGATCACATGGGATCAATTTGTTCACCATTTTTGTAAAGATATGGTTACTACAATTGTTCTTTGATGAAAAGGTGGCATAATTCCACAATATTTGACTATTAGGCCCAATATGGAAAGCTAATATACTGAGAGGGGAGGGGTGAATCATTACTCCAAAACTTTTCTTGAATAACAACTTTACTATTATGCATAAATAGAATAGTGCAGTAACATAAAATAAAGCTAAAACAAATAGATAACAATCATACATGATTCACTCCATAACACATATATTTTGGCTACATAGAAACTCTTGGTTAGAGAGAAAAATTGTGGTGGGGATGACACCCACAACTTCATTACAGCAATAATAAATAGTGCTCGGTTAGAGTTACATATTAGCTATTTCTGATAGCTTACCCTATTAGGAGTAACAAGATCTATTAGATCTATCTTGCTAAAGGATTTTACAACACTTAATTAAATGCTACATCTGGTTAGAGGCTTTACAATTTATAGACTTGATTAGAGTCTTTTACCTTGTTAAAGGTTTCTCTTACAACTTCACAATATTACAATAAAATCATTACAAAATATCTGCAACTTTACATCTGAAATGTTATAGCAAATTCTATATGCTTTGAATAGATTACCTTGCTTATAGCATACCTCAGTAACCCCTATAGTAACTTGGTAAACTCTTCTGTTTACTCTGTTCTTCGACTGTTCTCTGAAAACCTTCTCAGTGACCTCTATGTCTCTGTAACAGTCTTCTTACACTCTTGTACACACCTTGAACTCATGCTGTATAAATAGATCTCTTAAGATGGTGATCCAATTCATTGCTTCGATCTTACAAACATGATTTATCGAATGAATAACTAAAAAAAAATTTCATTCATTAGATTGATCTCAAAATCATACACAATCTTCTAGTGCAATTTCCAATGTGATAACGGTTAGATGTGCCTTGATCTTATAACACATTTTCATGTGCATGTCCAAGTTTAATGAATCTGGTAACATGTTTCACTCAGTGTATATCAACTCAATGTGTCATCTTTGCTACTCGGTAGACATAAAAAGATACTCGGTAGACAACTCAGTGTATACTACATTCTGTGACTGCTTTCCTTTGTAACTGACTAGACTATGCATACCGACTTCTCTGTGTATATTGACTGCATGATTTAGTAGTGTTAACCGACTAGAGTATATAGTATGACATTGAATATGAAAACTAATGGCAATTTGATAAGTAGTAACAATCTCCCCTTTTGACATTAGTTGAGATGTTTGACAAAAACTACTTTCAAAGTCATAACAAAAAAAAAATCTATGTACTTTGCAAAATGACTATATTTGACAGTATATACAATAGTCAATGAAATAGTATATTTAGATATACTCCCCTTATCATTATACTATACATAACTCTAATTTTACATGCTCGGTTCTGTGCTTGTGTGCTCTACTTACTGTCCTTGGATACTTTGCATACTCTGCTTAGTATACTCCCCCTATATACAATACTCCGAATACTATATCAAAACTATATCACCAAGACTGTATTACTCCTCAAATATATAGTATTACTCCTCCTTTTTGACAAACATAAAAAACTTAATTTCCATTGGGGGGTGGTAACTGGTCAAAAATGGATTTGTACTTTTTTTGGGCGTCGGCGAGAGTGACACAGAGTGCATCCTTTACACTTTCTATTAAAGAATTTTGTACTTGAATATCAGCCAATAGTGATATTAATCCATCAAGAGTGCTTCCCTCTTGTGTAGTAGATAGGCATGTGGCTCGGTTAATCTATTCTTGAATTGATGAAAGATGAGAAAGGAATAATGTCTGGAGTGTCATTATATCCATCCTGATCTTATGTTCTTCATTTCTTAGTTCCAATTATTGAGCCATGAGCTGTTGAAGCTTGGTATAAAAATTTTGAACTGAATTGGGCTCTGGGGTCAACTTATTTGAGAGATCAGTGATCTCTTTCTCAATTGCACCAGTTTTATTCTTAATGTCTTTAATGAATATAGAAAATGTACAGAGTTTTTCAAATAAATAAAGAAGGTGCTTGAGTTGAGGGGAAAACTTAGCAATGAATTTGACAAGTTTGACTTTGCCAATAGCTAGGGCTTTTTGTACCTCTTCTATCATTTTTACAGTAAGCTCCTTGTCTTTTAACTTGCTCAAATACTCAGATGCATCAACTCCTGATATTTCTATTTGATTAAGGAGTTCATCCAGTTGAATGTGGATGGTTGCATCGGTTGACACTGCAGCTGTAGGTAGCATATCGGATAGTAGTGTCTTCACCTTCTGAAGTACTTTATTCTTCTTTTGTATGGTCATTTGTTTTTCTTGTTCGGCCTTTGCTTTGCATAGTTCACCGAAATCAATGAGTGCTTGCCCCATTAATTTTAATATATCCACATTGGGCAACACTATTGGTTTAGATAAATCAACTTTGAAACTATGCTTTTTCACCTTCTTCTCTTTACCTTTGGTTGGTTGGATGAAGACAATAGATTGGGAGCCTTGCTGACCCTTGATAGGTTGCTCGATAGAGGCAACACTTTGGTCGGTTCCTGTACCTGTTGTGGTGTCTTTTGGTGTCTCGGTACTAGGTGTCTTAGCTACTACATTTTCAGTGCTTGAAGGTGCTTGAGAGGTCTGTTCTAGAGTAGTATCTTCTCTTGTTGTAAACTTGTGACCTTTGGTGCCTTGTGCTATATCGTAAGGAGCTTCGGTAGAGTCAAGTTGAGTGATCGGTGGATAAGGTTGAACTTGTTCTAATACAGATTCACTAGATACAAGTTTTGCATAAGTAGTGCCTTCTATCATCTCCTACTCTGGTTCCTCTGTATCCATGACATCTTCATCTATTTGAATAGTGTCAGCCGGGTCTTGTTCGGTAACATCAAGACCATGCTCGGTGACATCAGGATCGTGCTTGGTGACATCAATGATTTCAACTATAGATTATTCACTAGCATCCTTTATTTTGAAGATTTCCTGCCATTTTGCTTTTGTCTCATTTTCTACATCAATATATAGCCCACTCATCAATTTTAAGGCTCTTTGTTTGACAAGAAATTATGAATTGTAGGTTGTCAAATGTTCATTTATTTCTGCTACAAACATATCAGGAAATAGATGGACTAGACTTCTTTCTTTGATTTATTTTTTATAGTCCATTGCATATTTCCACCTACTATCAATATGTAAGTAAAGTTCATTTGGAAGTGACTTTACTAGTTCTAATGGAGCTAACTAGAACTTTAGAAGTGTGCAGATGACAACTTCTTCAATTTGTCTCTTCTCATCATTATTTCTAGTTTCATAGTTGACATATCTAAAGCAACCAAATCTGCCATATTCTTTCAGATTGGCACAGTAGTTTTCAACACTATGTATATTTACCTTCTTGCTCTTGACAATCTGGAATTTGTTTGCATCTTCAGATTCTGTATCGCTAGACTCTTTTGCCAAAATGAGTCTTGAAGTAGATTTCTTGTAGGTCTTGGTTACCTTTGGAGCAGTAACACTCTTTTATTTCTTACTCGATGATGCAGTTGATTCTCTAGTGTTAGGTCTCTTTGTTGGAGGAGTCGGTAGGGCCTTTGAAGTGTACTATTTCTTTCTTTTTAACACTTTACCCTTAGGCAATTTGGTGCTCAGTGTTATAGCTGCCTCTTGAGCTTTTGATTCCTCTTCGGTGATGGCAAGAGTGCCTTTGATAGGTGTGGAGGAAGAATCCTCTCCGAATTTCTCCGTTAGAACCTTTATCATCTTTGTTGCTTTCCTTATAGCTTTGGGTACTACAATGCTCATTTTTACTTTTCCCTTCACTTCTTCATAGGTTCCATACCTCAGCTCGGTAGCATGCCTTGGTAATGTAAGAAATGCATCAATTTGCTATTGTGTGATGTCAAAGTCAATCTCGTAACCCATGGGTGGCAAAGATTGATTTCTTGGTTCCACAACATTCACATAACAGTAGTCAGTGTCTATCTCAAAACATATATCATCTTTATATTTCTCCACTAGCTGGGGTGGAATTCGGTACCTATTGTGCATCTTCTCTTGAAATTTACTGTAATAATCATCCATTATGTCATTGAAATTATCACCTAGCTTCTTGATAAAGTCATTAATTTGATGGGTGATTGGTCAGTGTAGCTCCCAAACTACTTTACCGACTGATGGAAAGAATTTTTCAAAGTAGAAAAACATGCATACAAGAAGTGAACCAAACTTTAGAGCATTTGTTGAGTTGTTCTTCTTTGGCTTCCTTATTGTGTTCAGATTCTCAAATAGGTTCTTCAGTAACACTTCACATAAGTCAACTTTCATTCCCTTTTTCACAATTTTATAAGCTAAGTCAATTGTTGCACAGGTTACACTATTTTCCCTTGCTGATTGGAAGAAATAATAACCAATTACTCTAATGGCAAACTTAAGTTCTGCATTAGTGACACTGTTCAGTTTCAGTCCTCTGTAATCAGATTCTACTCATGTTAAACTGATCAATTCCTTCTGTGATATCATCTTTTGAGCTCATGCATGATCATAGATAGGGTAACCAGTGATCACATGAATGATTTCCTTGGTGATTTTAAATGGTTTCTCTTCTAGCCACATGAAATCATCGTGAACTCTGCTCAAAACAAACTTGACCCATTGGGGCTTGAACACATGAGGATAGGTTAGGGCTTAAGTCAATCCTTTGATTCTGATGTGTTTATACTTGCTGTTTAATACACCATCAGTACATAGTTCATCATAGGTATCTCTTATTTCAACACGACCGAGTTCTTCAACATGGCATTTGGTGAAGAATCTCACATCTTCAACTAACAAGACTTGATCCGGGATGAGTGAAAAGGCAGTTTTGTCATCCGGTTCAGAGGTGACTTTAGGAGTCAAAGAGTATTTCAGTGAGGGCTTCTCTACATTCTTGACAATAATGGGATCTTGGATCTTGGGCACCATTTAGGATTTTAGGTAAAAACTAGTAAAGAGTCCTTAGGGTTTCAAAATTTCAAACAATAGACACTTCACAGTTAGCAGATAATAACAATTTGATAAGATCGGTAAGCTAGCTTAACAATGTGATGAGATTTGGTGTAAATACCTTGAATTCATTTTGAATGAGGTTTGATCGCCTTGGAATCACTTTGCTCTACTCTTTCAAAAACTTGGTAAGTGTAAATGACCGCAAAAATGCTTTTAAGTACACAAAATACCTTATCGGGCTCCATGCGAGTTAGGTCAAAAACATTAAATGCACTCGGTTCCTTTTTAACCGATTTACTCTCCTTTTTGTTTTGACTAAGTAACCAAATTTCCTTCATTTACCAACTTGATAGGCTTCCTGTATTCACCGACTTGACAAGTTTCCTATAAAGTACTTTTGATAGAACTTCAAACTTACTAATGCATCTTAACTATGCAGATTTTGAATTTAGTACATAATAGAATAGGAACTATTATGATTTTAACCTTCAGAGAATGCAGTCCCTTAATACCTTTACTGATTAATTTGGAATAGGTGCACCTAACTCGATAGATAAGGTGCTTTCTTCATTTGACACAATTTCCTTCTTTTTCCAAATCATCTTTAATTTTTCTTTGATTTCTTCAATGTCTTTTCTAGGTTGATCTCTGCAATCTCCAGCCAAGTGTCCAACTTTGTGACAATGAAAACATGCCATACCAGGATTTCTCCATGATCTTTGGTTGTTCATTCCAAACCTTATAAAATAGTTAGCACTAATATGTCCATATCTTCCACAACATTCACACCATATCCTTGTATTGTAATCCCATGGTACTACTGCATATTGTTGGTAAGGATCTGTGTGAGTTCGGTAACCTCTAGTGTTTGCTTGGTGTGTAGACCACATGTAGTTCTTTTGCTTAAGCCAACACGTCCCAATACTATGTCCATATTTATTATAGTTTCTACAAAACCCTTTGTATTTTGCCTTCTGATAATTGTTAATAGACTTTGTCCTACATTGGTTAAATGTGTGACCATATTTATTGCAATTGTAACAATAACCATTGGACTTAGTGATATTCGGTTGCTTACCTTTTCTAATTTGGTATATGTTGGCAGTATGACCTTGATTTCCATAGTAGTAGCAAATAGGCTTCTTTCCTTTTATGTTATTCCTATTTCTAGCTTGCTTTGATGATTCTCCTCTATCGGTAGAGTCTTTTCCTTTGTAACTGAGCTCTGCATCTTTGTTGGGTCTTCTTGTATTTAGTTGCTCATCCAAAATCTTTGATGCTTCATAACTCTTCTTCAGTGTTTCTTTGGATCTCTTCTCTGTTTCAAGTTCATCGGTCAACCTTGATACTTCAAGTTTTAATGCTTGATTTTCATCATTCTTCAGAATTGCTTCATGATGTGCATAACCTAGCTCATCTGTCATATTTTTTTGAATTAGAGTCAACCTTATGATTTCATCATTTTTATCAGATACTAAGACTTCAAGTTGTTGTTTCTCTCTTTCTAGATCTCTTGCTTTATCCTTAGCTATCCTTAATGCATCTAGATTTTTAGTCATTTGTGTGCTGAAATGTTCATGTTCTCTTTTCATTGCTTTTAGTTGATCAGCCAGTGCTTTGTTCTTTTCTTTCAACACTCCAATCATTTCTTCAGTCTCTTCAGATATACTGTTCTCAGATGATGTGTCAATTTGTTCCACTAATTCTTGAGAGTCTTGCAAATCATCAGATAATCTTCTTCTTACTTTTAGAGATTTTTGCATCTATTTTTGCATGTCTACAATCACTTGATTAGCATGATCTAGCTCTTCTTACAGATACACAATCCTCTGAGATTGTTTGTAGCCTTCCATTGATACCAATTGTTAGGCCCAATATGGAAAGCTAATGTACTGAGAGGGGAGGGGTGAATCAGTACTCCAAAACTTTTCTTGAATAATAACTTTACTGTTATGCATAAACAGAATAGTGCAGTAACATAAAATAAAGCTAAAACAAATAGATAACAATCATACATGATTCACTCCATAACACATATATTTTAGAGAGAAAAACTGCGGTGGGGATGGCACCCACAACTTCACTACTGCAATAATAAAGAGTGCTCGGTTAGAGCTACATATTAGCTATTTTTGATAGCTTACCCTATTAGGAGTAACAAGATTTGTTAGATCTATCTTGCTAAAGGATTTTACAACACTTAATCTAAATGCTGCACCTCATTAGAGGCTTTACAATTTATAGACTTGATTAGAGTCTTTCACCCTATTAAAGGTTTCTCTTACAACCTCACAATATTACAATAAAATCATTACAAAATATCTGTAACTTTATATCTGAAATGTTATAGCAGATTCTATGTGCTTAGAATAGATTACCTTGTTTATAGCATACCTCGGTAACCCATATAGTAACTCGGTAAACCCTCATGTTTACTCTGTTCTTCGACTATTCTCTGAAAACCTTCTCGGTGACCTTTGTGTCTCTATAATATTCTTCTTACACTCTTGTTCACACCCTTAACTCATGTTGTATAAATAGGTCTCTTAAGATGGTGATCCAATTCATTGCTTCGATCTTACAAACATGATTTATCAAATGAATAACTATATAAAATATTTCATTGGTTAGATTGATCTCAAAATCATACACAATCTTCTAGTGCAATTTCCAATGTGATAACAGTTAGATGTGCCTTGATCTTATATCATGTTTTCATGTGCATGTCCAGGTTCAATGAATCTGGTAACACATTTCACTCAGTGTATATCAACTCGGTGTGTCATCTCTGCTACTCGGTAGACATAAAAAGATACTCGGTAGACAGCTTGGTGTATACTGCATTCTGTGACTGCTTTCCTCTATAACTGACTAGACTGTACATACCGACTTCTCTGTGTATATCAACTACATGATTTGGTAGTGTTAACCGACTAGAGTATATAGTATGACTCTGAATATAAAAACTAATGGCAATTTGATAAGTAGTAACATTGACAAGGGTCCTTAGTAGTACAACAATATTGGGATAAGTTCTCTAAATTTCTTAAGTATGTGCCTATGTACCAGAAGGATGAAGAAGGTCAAACTGGGAGGTTCATTTTGGGACTAAACACCAGCATAGGGGTAGAAGTTGACATGCATGGACCTAAAAACATGAATGATGTACTTGAGAAGTCTTGGAAGCAGGAAAGAAAGATTCAACCCCTAGCAGCAACAAGGTAGAACTTTAATGGGAATCATTCATTTAAAAGGGAGCAGGAATTCAAGGGAAACCCCAACTTCAACAAAAGTCAAAGGAATAACTCTTTCGAAAGGAGGCCACCCCCTAACCAATATCAGAGGAATGAAAGTAATAATAATAACAGGGGCAATTATAACATGAATGACCAACACAATAGGGTAACTTATCCACCCAAGACCAGTGAAACAAGGAATGATCCCCCTAGGAATCAAGTCAGGCAAGGACCACCAGGTGGGTGTTTTATGTGTGGAGGGAACCATATTTCTAGAGAATGCCCAAGAATGCAAGGTCAGATCAAGGCCAAGCAACCACAACAAGGGCCTCAACAAAGGATTCATGCAGTAGTTAGAAACCAAAGAACAAGATTTCAAAATGTCCCTATGCAAACTACAACTACACTATGTGAACAACCAATTTCAATTCTAATTGACACTGGGTCATCTAGATGTTTTATTTCACGTGAATTAGTAAGAAAATTTGCATTAAAAATTTAACAAATAGAGTCATCACGGATGGTTCAATATGGGGATAAGGCAACTAGGGAAGTAGCTAAGTGTTTGTCAAAAGCAAGGGTACAATTTCCTGAGTTTGAATCAAGGGTAGATCTCTATGTGGCACCCCTAGGGTTATATGATGTAATTATTGGAATGAGTTGGCTAACAGATCATCAAGCTAGTGTAGATTTCTATAACAAAGTGGTTGAGTGTTTGGATGATGGGGGGAAAAGGGTCAAAATCCAAGGAAAGTTTAAACCCATTAACATGGAAACCATATCAACCATGCAATTAAAGAAGAAGAGGGGGCCTAATCTATATGGTTGAAATTGATGAAGGAGAAGAGGAAACCTCCCCAACCTTTGAAAATACCCCCTTCTTACAAGAATTCAAGAATGTATTTCAAGAAGAATTACTAGTCTTACCCCCTAAAAGGAAGTTTGATTTTTCTATTGACATACTACTAGGAGTTGAACCAGTATCAAGGGCACCTTACCTAATGAACACAACTAAATTACAAGAACTCAAAGGAGGAACTCTTAACTAAGGGGTTAATAAGGCCAAGTGTATCACCATGGGGAGCGTCAATCTTATTTGTTAAGAAGAAGGATGGGACCTTAGGACTATACATTGACTATAGGATGTTGAGCAATGTCACCATAGAGAATAGGTATCCCTTACCTCGAATAGAGGATCTATTTGACCAAATGAAAGGAGTGGCAATATTTTTGAAGATAGACCTTCGATCAGGATATCATCAACTCGGAATTAAGGAAGAAGATATTTTGAAGATAACTTCGATGACTAGATATAGGTATTATGAATTCACAATAGTACCTTTTGGTGTAACCAATGCCCCAGTTGGATTTATGAACCTAATGAATAGTGTGCTTGATGACTTTTGGGCAAATTTGTCTTGGTATATTTGGACGACATCTTGGTTTATTCTAGAAATGAGGAGGAACATTTAGTGCACCTATAATTGGTTTTGCAAAGGTTAAGGGAACATAAGTTATATGGGAAGCTATCAAAATGTGTCTTCTTTGAAGAAAATATTCAGTACCTTCAACATATCATATCAAAGGAAGGAATAGAAGTTGTTTCTTTATTTTTATTTTTTAATTTATTTATTTATTTATTTTTAGACTTATCATGAACTAAAAACTCTTATATGGTTATATCAAATAAGTGCATTGAGATGATGCACAATTTAAGTGGGGAAGGATGTCATAACCCTCTTTCTCCATTTTTGATAAAAGTTACTACTACTATTGTTGTTATTATTATTATTATTATTATCATTTTGTGGTTTTTTTAGAAATGATTTATTGAATAAGGTTGAAAAAGCTATTATAATAAAAGAGGATTAAATAGTGGGCACACACATACACACACTTGAAAATATAATTTAAATGGAAAATTATTTAATTACTCAAATTCAATTGAGCACATGTCGTAGGAGAAGTTGGAAGCTTCTAGAGGGAATCTTCAATTTCCATTTTCTTGCATGTAATTCCTCCATTAAGTGATCAATCAATTTTGCATAAGGATAATTTAGGAAAAAGAATCTTATTTTCAATTAACTCTCTTGATAGTGGAATTGAAGACTCTTTTCTATATAGTGTATGCAAGCTTTCGAAAAGGGGAGGTTGATTGTTTTTGGATGGGAAGAAATTTTTCTCAAGTTTCTTGCTAATAGTAATAGGATCTTTCTCGTAGTCACATTTATTTTGTAGATTTGTTAAGTTACCCTTGAAGGATTCTCACCAAGTTGCAAGGAAGGATCTAACAAGGATAGCTAAAAAATTTGGAGAGGATTCTACATCAAGCTTCAATAATCCAGGTTCTCCTCTCTTCGCATTCTTTTATTTACATATGTACAACTTTGTATTTTGCAAAAGGAAATAGTTTTATGCCTCTCTCAGATTTTATGTAAAAGATCTATTCTTGAGAAACCATCATCTTAGTTTTTTTAGAAAGGTTAATCAAAGGAAATTCTATTGTTTTAAAATATATATATATATACACATACACATATATATATACATACATACATACATATATATATATATATATATATATATATATATATATATATATATATATATATATATATATATATATATATACATACATACATATATAGATACATATATATATATATATATATATATATATATATATATATATATATATACATGCATACATATATATACATACATACATACATATACATACATACATACATACATACATACATATATATGTATATATATATATATATGTACACACACACACACACACACACACACACACATATATATATATACATACACACACACACACACACAGAGACATATATATTTATTTAGAAGGAAAGAAAGAAAATCTGATTTTTTATTTTTTGCTTTATTGGATTGTAATCTTAAATAATTTGTGAATAAAAATCTTTTCATTCAAATAAAATTTCTCCCTTTGATGCTCCTGCAAAAAGATTGTAATGTTTATTTGGGCATAAATCTTTTATGCTTATTTATCATTTCTTTGTGAATGAATCCTCTTGTACTTTTTATAATAATCTCTTGAGAAATTTAATTCTTCTATATACTTATTTATTATTCCTCTGTGAATAAATTTACCTCTATGTGAGCATTTTATTATTTCTCTGTGAATAAATTTATCTCACTGTAAACATATATTTGTTCATCTATATATATATTTTTCTTTCCCTGCATATAAATTTTAATTTCCCTGTGGATAAAATTTTATTATTTCTCTGTAAATGAAGCTTTTATACTTATTTATTATTTCTCTGTGAATAAATTTCTCTCTCTATGTGAACATATATTTGTTCATCTGTGTATAATTTATTTTATACTTATTTATTGTTTCTCTATTAAATAAATTCATCTCTCTGCAAACATATATTTGTTCATCTATGTAAAAAGTAAAATAAAAAACATCTTTCCCTGCAAATTAATTTTACTTTCCCTGTGGACAAAATTTAATTATTTCTCTGTAAATGAATATTTTATACATATTTATTATTTCTCTGTAAGTAAATTTATCTCCCCATGAACATAAATTTGTTCCTCTGTGTATAAATCTTTTTATACTTATTTATTTTTCTTTGTGAATAAATTTATCTCTCTCTAAACATATATTTGTTCATCTGTGTATAAATCTTATTTTACTTATTTATCATTTCTCTGAATATTATATCTCTCTATGAGCATAAACCTGAGCATAAACCTATTCATCTGTGATAAATTTTATTCTTTATTCATCTATTTTTTTTATTTTCTATGTGAATGCACCTACAACAAATTTTTAACTCTTAACATCTACGTTGCATTTGTTAGTAAAATTCTATCTCTATGAAAATTTACAATTATCTTTTCAAATTTATTAAACCCCTCTCTGAAGTTTTATTAAAACTTATATATGTGTGTGTGTGTGTGTGTGAATATATGAATATGTACATATAAAAATAAATATGTTAATATCATTCAACTATTCGAAAAGGGAATAAATCTTTCTTTTCCGTCTAACTCCTTGCATGTAGGTAGTGGGGAGTGGCCCACAGGACACCACTCCCCACCTCCCTTAATCCTTATCAAGAAAGAATTAATAAATATGTTTTAGTTTATTTCTTTTATTTATTTATTTATTATTTGTTTTTTTTTTCTCTTACAGAAAAAGTTCTTTAATGTAAATTTTGCTTTTTTCTTATTAGTGGAATGATATATTTATTAAGATAAAATCTTTTTTTTAATACTAATATGAAATTTTTGATTTGTATAAATTTAAAACAATTTATTGGTATGGGGTGGTTTATAATTAAAGACTATTTTACAAATGGAGTTGATTAGTTTATGAACTAAATTTTAAAATTTTTAATTAAAGGGAACAAAATTGGGAATTTGCTTTGCCAAGTGATTGGGGCAAACTTTACAATGGAATAATTAATTGTGCTAAGGATATCGCAACCTTGCCGAGACAAATCGAGAGGATCTAAATTGTAGAATGGACTTGCAAATAGACTCATGGTTTAGACTCACCTAAATAGTTTCCTTTAGTTAATTAGTTGATTCATTTTATTTCAGTTATTAATTTAAATGGATATAATCAACAAATTAATTTAATTCATTGTTCAAGTTGTCCAAGGAACTTTTCTCTTCCAAGTAATCATGTTTAGAAAATGAACTTTAATTTCCTATTCTTTATTTTTCATGCAAGTTATATTTAATATTACCATGCATGTTACTTTATTATTTTTATGCAAGTTACTCATTACTATTATCATGCAAGTTACACCTTTAACATATTTATTATCTCACTAGTTGCATGAATGATGTTGCATGTCAAAAAACTAGATGATAGTTATCTCTTTTGAACTTTGATCACTTAGCTGTAGTAGATTGATAGTTCTCTGATACTTCAAAAGTAGATAATCAAACCTCTTCATCAAGAGGTGAACAACCTAAGAAGGAGAAGGTCAAGTGTTCTTATTGTAAGAGGCCTGGTCATGATAAACATAAGTGTTTAAAGAAACAAATTGATCACCTTTCAAATCTTCTTGAAAAGAATAATATTAAGGTGCCTGATTTAGCCAAACAGAGTTCATAAGAAGGATCTTCTAAGGATACAAATAAGAGTAAAGGGAAAGGAAAGGGTAAGGCCCTAGTTGTTGTTGCTTCAGAACCCAATTCTTAGATAATTGACTTGGGTGCTTCACACCACATGGCTTCTTCAAAAGATGATTTCACCTCTTTAGAGCCATGTTCTATGCCTTCCATACTAATGGGTGATGACACTCCTATTGAAGTGCATGGGAGACGGTCTGTTGATGTGGGCAAAGGAACATTTAAGGATGTTCTTTATGTTCCATCTTTATCAACTAATCTCCTATCTATTTATCAAATCACTCACACTGGTTCTAGCAAGTGAGTTGAGTTCACACTAGATATAGTGGTAATCAGTGAAATGCATAATGGGTCTACTATTGATGTGGGACAAGCAGATCATCAATCTAGATTATATCAATTTTCTCACTTTGTTCCTAACTCTCCTTCGACAGTTTTACTCACTCATGCAGATGAGATTAGTTGTTTGTGGCATCAATGATTTGGCCACTTGAACTATCGTTACTTGCAACAACTCAGTAAATAGGACATGGTTTCAGGGTTGCCTTCTATTCAATTTTCTGATGGAGTTTGCCAGGGATGTATTCTTGGTAAGCATCCTTAGGAGAAGTATGATAAAGGCAAAGCATGGAGAGCTCCAAAACTATTGGAGTTGGTACATAGTGACTTGGCAAGACTATTTCCACAACCATCTTTCAGCAAGGCTAGATATGTCTTAGCATTTATTGATGACTTTTCCTGATTTACATGGGTTTACTTTCTCAAAACAAAAGTCTGAGGTATTTGAGAATTTTCTAGATTTCAAAGCTTTTGCAAAGAAACAATCTAGGAAGTTCATCAAGATTCTACGTACAGATAATGGGGGTGAATATGTTAATAATCAGTTTGAACAATTTTGTGCTTCAGAAGGTATCAACATGTAGCACACAGTTCCATACAGCCCTTAGCAAAATGGTGTCGTAGAATGGAAGAATAGGTCCTTGAAGGAGATGGCAAATTGTATGATTCACTCCAAGTCTTTGGCACCTCAGTATTGGGTAGAGGCCATCAATTGTGCATGTTACATCCAGAACTGAGTTCCTCATAAAGTTGTGAAGGGGATAACTCCTTTTCAAGCTTGGACTGATCGAAAACCTACAGTTAAGCATTTCAGAGTGTTTGGTTCTCTTGCATGGGCCCACATTCCAGCAGAGAAATGCAAGGCTATGGATCTGTAGAGCAAGCCTTGCATATTTGTTGGGTATCCACATGATGTCAAAAGGTATAGACTTCTCCATCCCTCTACACATGAGTTGTTCATTGAGAGGAGTGTTCATTTTGAGGAGAGTTCTTCTATTTCTTCTCATACCACTTGTCCATCCACTATCACATTGGAGACATTGCATGATGATGACAGTTCTTCGGAGGATCTTAATCCTCCTAATCCTATTGAGGAGTCTTCTTCCTCCACTTTAGATGGTGATAGTGATGGTGAGGATTCACATTCTTGTCATAGTCATCCTTTAGAGGTTGATGATTCTCCCCTAGACTCTCCAGCTTCAGTGCCTCTTTGGGCTCGACAAACTTTTGAGTCAGCAGGAGATTGGCTCGGTGATCCATCAGATTCTAGAAGAACTAGGTCACAATTTCAGCAAGCTCCACATCTCTTCATTGCTTCAGCTTCTGATCCATAGTCTTTTCGAGAAGCTACAGGTGTTCCTGAATGGGATGCTGCAATGAAAGAAGAGTTTAATTCCTTGGAAAGGAATCACACATGGGATTTAGTTCCACTTCCTAAGGGAAGGAAACTTGTTCGATGCAAGTGGATCTATCAAACAAAATTTGTAGCAGATGGGTCAGACGATAAGTATAAGGCTTAATTGGTAGCAAAAGGTTTTTCCCAAGTTCCAGGGGTTGATTACTCTGAGACTTTTTCTCTAGTTGCTAAGATGAATTCCATCTGGCTTGTCCTTGCTATTGTTGTAACCCATCATTAGGAAGTTCATCAGATGGATGTCAAGAGTGCATTTCTTCATGGTGACATTCAGGAGGAAATCTATATGGAGCAGCCACAAGGGTTTGTTCAAGATCCTTTACTTGTGTGTCGACTTCGAAAGTCTCTCTATGGCCTCAAACAAACTCCTCGATCTTGGTATGCCAAGATGGACTCCTTCCTTTTGACAGTTGATTTTACTTAATTCCATTCTAATCCAAACATCTACATTTTGCATCAGGATGATACTCTCACATTTCTAGTTCTCTATGTTGATGACTTGTTGATCACAGGGAGTCACTTATCCACCATCAAGGTAGTAAAAACTGCTCTACATGATAGATTTTTGATATCAGACTTTGGTCTTCTACATTACTTCTTGGGAATTGAGATTACTCAATCTTCTTCAGGCATCTTCCTTGGACAACCCGAGTATGCACTCGATATGCTCTCTAGATTTCACATGGCTGATTGTAAGCCTGCACCTACTCCTTTTTTATCTGGGGTCAAACTTGAGGCTAAGTGCTCTTCACCCTTGGTTGATAGCACTTTATATCGACAAATTGTTGGGAGCCTCATCTACTTGACTCGTACGAGACCTGGCATTTCATATGCGGTGGGCATGGTCTCTAGATTCATGCAGGAGCCACATGAGTTACATTGGAAAGCAGCTAAGTGGATTCTCCACTACATTCAGGGTACTCACAATTATGGAATTTAGTATGCAACAGGAATGGATATTGACTTGGTGGGATATACGGATTCAGATTGGGTGGGTGATTCTCAAGATCGCAAATCCACTTTAGAGTATTACTTCTCACTTGGTTCTGGTCCAGCTTGTTGGTCGAGTAAGAAGCAGTCTGCAATTACTCTTTCATCAACAGAGGCTGAGTATCAAGGGGCAGTTAATGCCACCACTGAGGCTATTTGGATTCAAAATATTGAGTTTGGTATTCTAGTTAGGAAGCCTACTATCATCTTTTGTGATAATCAAAGTGATATATAGATCTCAAGAAATCCATTTCATCACCAGAGGATGAAACACATTGAGATATATAAGCACTATATTCGAGAGCTCATTCAGGAAGACATCATTGATCTTAAGTATTGTTCTACAATGGAGCAAACTATGGACATCTTGACCAAACCCTTCACCGAAAGCAAGTTCCTTCATTTGTGATCTCTACTTGGGATACGAAAGGTGTCTACTTCAGGAGGGACTTCTTAGTCCTCCTTTCTTTCTCTCCTTATTTAGGGGGGGGCTATTCCTCTTATGGGGGGATTCTTCTTCTTGGGGGGGCTATCTATGTACATGGGTACCTAACATGGTTGCATTTGCCAGGACCCATATTTTTACCCACCTAAGTTATGCTTAAGGGGGGGTGTTAGTGTAGGTTTTTTATTTTTCCTTATGTTAGGGGTTATTTATTTTTCCTACACATATATTATTTAAGCTTGCTTAGGTTAATAGGAGTGGTTTATATGAGGACACATGGCAAAATACTTTAGCTACATGTGTAACTCTCCAGCTCACATGGGTAGTTGAGTTAGACACCCTCTTTTGGCTTGTTGTGCCACTCTCATAACCACTATTTTGTCATTTCCTAAGTGGGTTATGGGGTAGTTGGGTTTCACACCCTCTTTTGGCCTTATGTGCCAACTTTCTCAACTCCTTTTTTGTCTTCATGTAAGGAAGTTATGCCACATGTTTTTGCATTTACCAGGAAGGTAAAACCTCCCACTTTTTATGGGGAATAGGAGTTAATGCACCCCTTGGATGTATATGCATATATTTTTCTATATAATAAGCACTATACTCTCACCTTCACTAGTCAAGTTAGTGGAGTGATAGCTCGGTGAGAGTCTTCTCCAAATTCTCCTCTTTGTCTCTATTTCTCTCTCATATTGAAATTATCTTCATTTAGCTATTTTGATCTTCAATCATCCATTGTGTGAGGAGTTGCATGTGATCTATGACCGACATCAGATCTTGGTTGATTCTTGCTTCTCGTAGAATCTCACAAAAACTAGATGATAGTTCTCTCCTTTGAACTTTGATCACTTAGTAGTAGTAGGTTGATACTTTCAAGTGATTCTCTTTCTTGATATATAGAATTAATTTCATGGGTTAATTTTTAATTATTTAATTCTTGCAATAATGGTCTCGACTTCAACTACATTAGAGTAATGTTATTTTAATCTTTTCAAGATTATAACAGCTGAATTCCTTGATAGAAAACTAAGAAAGAGGAGCTGGAAACAAAAACCTTAGTAGTGTTCAGTATATATGGTGCCTCTGGGTCACGCTTACGGGTAATACCGTCATGTTGAACTACTGCACTTAACACCTAAGAAAGCTAGAACAACAACGTATGTGGCATCATCCCTATAAATTGTTAGGGAGTAATAAGGGTCATATGGAAGTTAAAGTCCAATGGGCAGGTAATTCCCCTTGGATCGATAATCTAAAAAGATAAATTTTAAATGAATTTTACATCTGCTTAGTTTAACCTTAAGAAATCCCATTAGGGATTGGTTGCATATGATTCATATTTTATTTATCTTAATATTTTTCAACAAATGATAAATAGGTCAAGGGTGACACTTATGATAGGAAATAAGATCTAGTTGTTTCAGGCCACAAGCAATAGGCCACCTTGAGCCTTTTCTTAGAGCTACCATCGTGGGTAGCAACCACAAAGAAACTATCTGGGACATTGACCCTAGAAAAGGTTGCGTACCCACCAAAATATTTTACAATAAACCATAGATTAGAAAATAGAACTACATAATTTACGCCTTGATCCCATGTCAAAACAGGGATGTAGGCAATCTAGGGACAGAGTTGTCCCTAGTACTTAGGCGTCCGGGGATGGGGTCTAGGATTTTGGTTAAGGCAAGTAGATGTATTTAAAAGTCTCATAATTTAAGGATAAGGGAAGTAAAGGAAAAATTAATTCAACGCATACTCGGAAGGAATCCCGTATGGATTCGCTTGACTTCTCGAAGCTTTAGGCCAAATTCTGAGGTGAAATTTAAGCTTGCATTATACTATTTTATTTGCTCCTAAGGACAGTGACCTCTATGCACTCTGATTAGAAGAGTGTAGTACTTAGTGAGTGACTCAGGACTTGGATGTTCTCGATGATTCTAAGTCTTTGGCTAGAGCACCTCCTATCCCAAGTTGGATAGATGGCTACCCCGTTTGGGTAGATGCCTATCCCATATTGGATAGATGAAACCTCTTGTCCCATATGGATAGATGCCTAACCCATATGGTTAGATGCTCATCTTGGATAGATGAATGCCTAATCCAATTGGATAGATGCCTAGAGTATGTGATTGAATCAAACACAATCAAATAAATAAATAAATAAATAGTCAAAAAATTCTTGGGTTATGTAGAGTGGGTTATTACATATTGTATCTACAAGAATAAACATGATCAAATTTAAATATTCTTATGAAAAATCTTATTCATTTTCAATTTTACCATAACATATGACATGATATTTCAGGATCATAATTATAATATAGGCTTGCTAAAAATAACTATCACCATTTTTCTTTTGTAGGTGATGAATTTGTGGAATTCAAATTATATTAATATGTTCACAAAAAACATTAATACACAACATAATTTTTTATATTGTGTAAATAAATTTTAGGAATCTTGGATTGAGCTACAAGTTCTATTTTAATATATACATGATATTTTTTATACAAGGAAATTAAAATTGTTGAAACAATTAAAAATAAAGACAAAATTTTCAAATGTTCATAAATCCTACAAATATTTTTCAACAAAAAATAAAATCTATGTTAAAAAGTAGAGGAACCTATAAAGGTGAGATAAAATCTATGTTTCTACATTAATTGCATGGTGTATATTATTTGCATGGTGTATATTTTGCAATGTCTGCGCCCTTGATTTTCTTGTGTTGTGCAACACAGTGCTCGAGTTTGTGACATGGCTTAACCACCTCTTGTGGATTCTACAAGTCTAGTGGTTGTATCGGACATTAAAAGGTTAATCTTTTGGTGAAACAACAACCACACTTGTAACAAGTGGTATCAGAGCTTGGTCACAGGTTCAAACCCCTCCCTTTCACTGGGCGGATTGTTGCAAGGTGTGCGCCCTTGGTCTCCTTGTGTTGTGCAGTGCAGTGCTCAGGTTTGTGATGAGTTTGTGACATGGCTTAATCACCTCCTATGGATTCTATGAGTCTAGTGGTTGTATCAGACATTACGAGGTTGATCTTTTGGTGCAACGACAACCACACTTATAATAGTATATTAGACTAGAATTATATTTTTACAACTTATAATTATAATAATTACTTAAAATATTATAGTACCATTTTCAAATTATAACATTAATATGTTTTAAACTTATTTTATAATGTATATTTAATACTTTTAACTATAATTGTACTTGTTTGAATATCAAGTGTAGGAACCTTATAAATAAAGAACATAATTTACAATATGACCTCTAAGATTTTAGAAGTTAGTTTTTCATCAAATTTCTAATAAATTCTTAGATTCACTTTTAACAACAAATGAATGAGAACCATAAAATTCAAGGGAAATTTTGAAATGAGATCTACAAGTAGTAGGTAGGGTGCAAAGGCGAAGGTGTTCGGTCTACTAAAGGATTTCTCTATTGTGGATGGATTCTTCATAGTGTCAGTTTATTGTGAGGACTAGCATGCAAACAATCATCACCTCTTCACAAAAAAACTATGATTAGGGAGGTGTTCAAAGTGTTGATGGGTCTTTCTTTGTTATTCAAAATATTGTGGAACAAAAAAGTGTATCAGACAAGAAGGATGACATCTCTAACAACAAAGTAAGTAGGTGTTTTCCTTCCTTGAATGTGTCATTTTCAACAATACCCAAGGGATTTGGAAGGCCCTTTTTAATGGTAGGAAGTTTGTCCCAACAGACGAGGTCTCAGTTGATCTATCCAAGAGGGTTACATGTTTAAATATCAAGGACCCTTTGTTGAATTGGTATCTTGCTAAAATGGAGAACTCTCTAGCTAGAAAATTCTTAGGCAAATGCCTTGATATTTTTGTTGTGCACAAATAAGCTACCTCCAATGGCCCATTAACGGTAGTATGACCATTTATGCACTCCCTAAAGGAATTCTCTACTTCTCCTTCTCTATTTATGAGGACTATATTCAAGTTCTTTCCATGGGTTCCTAGTTTTTTAGGAAGCAACATCTACTCCTCTATAAATGGTACTCAAGTTTTTACACCAAAGTCTTTTCATGATTTTGTGTGTGTATTGCACCCTAGTACAACCTTACCTCTGCTAATTGACTTAAAATATCATTTGGTCTCATGGACTCAACCAATGGAATTTGAGAAATCAACTTCCTATTGTCAACTTTTCTCCTTTGCAACCTATATTAGTAATGTTTGTCCAAAAGGAGGTAATTAGAAGCAAGGTCCATTTCCTTGAGATAAAGGGGGGTCCTATGGTGTTTGCCTCAGCTAATGTGGATGGTTGTTTAGGTTCCTATCCTATGGAGTTGGATATTTTGAATGGTAGTTTTGGTTTTGATTATGTAAAATATATTACTTCTTCCTAATGGGATATTGTGGTTGAGAAAAAGAAGCTCCATTTGGTTATACTCAAAATAGTGTTTGTAGTTTATCTTCTTCACCCCAAGGGATTAAGTTTCAAGAATCCCATCTCGAGGTTTAGTTGGAGGTTTTCCTTCCTCTCCCTCTCTTTGTGAAATTCACCTTCGAGGAGTGTGTCCAAAATCCTATGGATGACTTGGTGTTGGTGATGGACTCAGTCTGTTAACCTATTCTTGACATTGTTACCTTCATGGAAATGAGTTTCTTTCAAGCACTTGCTTCTTCAGTTATTGGTACTAAGGTTGAATCTCTCTTGTTAAGACTCCTTTGTTGAGCTCCTTGGTCCCCCCTTTCATGGATTCTAGAAACAAGGGTGATGTGAGATCGATGATGTAGGCTTAGCCCTCTCCTTCTAATTGGTCATTTGTACTTTATTTATTGCAATTCCTATCCTCCCCTCCTACTGGATCCTCATCAATTGAGAGCACTTCTACGAAGAGTGCTAAAAAAATGGCAGATGTGGGTAAATATTTTAATATTGGCAAAAAATTTACTAAGGACAAATGACAAACGTATGCAACTAGACATGTGGCTTAATGGTAGCCAAAGTAATATGGAGCACCTTTTCTCCCATAAATATGAGAAATGGTCATCCCTTCTTTGAATATTAGTGGACTAAATAGTTCCCACAAATAGATTTTAGTAAAATTTTTGGGGAAATAAAAAATCCTGGCATTCTACTTCTTTAAGAAAGGAAGATGAGTTTGGACCTTTTCTAATTCTTTAGTTGTCAGTGTTAATGGGGCTTCTGGGAGTTCAACCACTTTGTGTAAACC
This sequence comes from Cryptomeria japonica, assembly GCF_030272615.1. Taxonomy (NCBI): domain Eukaryota; kingdom Viridiplantae; phylum Streptophyta; class Pinopsida; order Cupressales; family Cupressaceae; genus Cryptomeria; species Cryptomeria japonica. The sequence goes on from NC_081409.1 coordinate 749,909,140, forward strand.
TCACAATCTGAAGGGGTTTTTATACTCTCAAGACAAGAATTTTACAAATATTTATTTTATTGATGAAGCATCTAAATCAGAATGGGTTCTATCTAATATCTATATGCACCAAATAATTTGTTTTTGAGAAGGGTTTTATGGTCTTTTCTCCTTATCTCATAGGCATCTTTCTAAATTCAAAATAGATGCTAATGAGTGACTTCAACCCCCCTATATTCATCTAAGAAAATGGGATGGGCCCCTTATTTTTTTCATAGTATGTCGGATCTCCACAAGTTTATGTCTAATGAAAAATTAGTTGGCATGCATCTAGAGGCCAATAATTTTACTTAGTCTAATTTGAGAATAGGAGATGAACTCATCCAAGTTCAACTTGATCCAAGAATTCTCTATTTCTCCTAGAATATTTTATACCACTACCACCTCTCCTCTCTTATTTGCTTTCGTTCATACCATTGACATATTTTATTTTGTTGGCTCCAAGACAGACCTAAAATATATTTCCATTTAGATTTGAGCTCATATGGACATAACACCCTAATTTTAAAGACTTGGTGGCTAGATAGTGGAGCTCCAAGATTTGTGGATTGACTATGTTCAAGGTTGTCTACATATTGAAATTGTTGAAAACATATCTTCATTTATGAAGTAGATCATCTTTTGGTAACATTTTATCTCAGAGGATTTTAAAAGACTAGATTCAAACTCTTCAAATGGAGATGGAAAGACTTGATTCTGCACTTAATAAAGTCAATCTAGAGAGGAGCCTCCTGAATAAACTTCATAATGTGGTGCTTAAGGAGGAACTATTCTAAAACAAAGATCTAGAATTGAATGGGTGAAAGAAGGGGACACAAACGCAAATTTTTTCTATCAGTCTACTCTTAGACACAATAAAAGGAATAGAATAAGTGAATTGATTGAGTTGGATGGATCCAACTTGTCCTAAACAAAATACACTTATTAGGAGGTTGTCGATCAGTTAAGTTATATGCTCAATCTTCTTCATACTATCGATCCCTCCATGGTTGACATCTCGAAAAGACTCCTCTATCTTATCCCTAACTGTCTATCACTCAAAGATTTGGAGGCTATGGAATGTAGATTCTCAAATGAGGAAATTAAGGAGTTGGTCTTTTTCCTAGGTCCTTTTGAATCCCTGGGACCTTATTCTTTCCCCTTTCTTTCTAGAATATTGGAACATTGTGAGTCAAGACATCATTCTATCTCCTAGGGAATTCCAATGCTTTATGAGTCTCCTTAAAGAAGATAATAATACTTATATTCTCCTAGTCTTTAAAAGAAAGGCTAACAAAATGATGGATTTTAGGCCCTATTATCCTCTATAATACATTATACATAAACTTTTGTAAACTTCTAGTTAATAGAATTAAGCCCTTTCTTAGGAAGATGATCCATGAGCACGAAAAGGCGTTTGTTTAGGGACAACAAATTCAAATGTTGTCTTTATTGTTCATGAAACTTTACTTTATGGATAACAACAATAGAAAATGTATGTTCTTAAATTTGGATATCTCAAAATCTTATAACATGGTGTCTTGGTCCTTCCTCTACGTGATTCCCCACAAATTTGATCCTCTAAAATATCTAAGGCCTTAATCTTAATGTCTAATTTTTGATCTCCATTTGGCCACTAAATTTGAGGGAGTCGAGTAGTAGTGGTATCTTGATATGATTCATCAATCAACTCCAAACCATCATCTACCATGCTTTCAGGAACTAGCAAAGGCTTACCAAAGACTAGAACTTGGTCTATGATTAACCTCATTAGGTTTCTCCTTTGAACTTCTATTTCATATTCATAGTCCTCCTAGAAGTCTTCTAATTGTTCCATATGAAGATATCGGCTCTCTCCTTAGAGATTATATCTAAGGAAACCCTTTATGTCAAAGTTGTGTCTTAATGCGTCAGAGAAAAAATCAAATTCAGCCAACAATTTGTAAGCACTTTTGGAGGATTCATTGTTTTTACAAGAAAAACTAAACAAAAATAGGGGAAAATGATACTCCTTCTTTTTCAAGTTTAAACATTTTATATTAATAAAGGCCATTTTCTGACAGAGCTCTAAGAAAATAAGATAATATTATGCATACCTTGGTAGTTAAATGTGGACTTTTCATAATGTCCAATTCTCAAATAAGAGAATGTGTGGAACTAGATGTAGTGGCAACTACATTGTATTATTAGAGCTTTGGCTTCCACAAAGACTCTTCTCTCTGGTGACCCTTCAATTCTTTTCACTATGAGCAAGAATAATGCATCATGGATGTGCAAAAAATTTCTCATACATCTTTTTGTAATTGAGGGAAACAATCATATAATGGTGCACCCGCTGCAAGAGAGATTTCAAATTTAAGGCCTATCTAAGCAAACTCACAACCAATAAGTGAATATAATAATAGAGAACACAAATGGAATTGTGGGTTCTTCCAATAACCTACCTCTTGTTCATGCACATGTTCACTTATCAATTTTACCAAATGCACATACTTGTTTTCATCATAGATAGTCAATACAAACTGGCACATCCATTCCTCAAAATATTTAGAACTAGGCCTCCCTGTTACATGATGCAAAATTGTGATCATGTCTATGATATCCTCCCTTAATAATTCTCTTTTTATCCAAGTGGGAACCTTTAACTTGCATCTCCTTTATACCTTCAACAAACTCTATGAAATGTAATTAAAACACGAGTCTATCTAATTGTGAAAGAATTACCAACTAGACTGCATAGATATGTCTAAATATTATTCCCTTCTAGGAATTTGTAGCACCAAGGCCATAGCTTCAATATCGACTCTCATTGTTACAAATTTATTTGAGGTCTTGATTTCTTGACAATCCGAGTGGTAATTTTGAGTAGGTGCAAGAACCAATTAAGGACATGCAATAGCTAGCAGGTAAACTCTAGCCTTTAGGAGCCCACTATCCAAGATATTTTATGTAATGTGAGACCTATCATGCGGCTATAATATTTGCAAAACATCATGAAGGTTAACATACCCCATATCAGTGTCTCTCATCATCCAAAGCATTTTCTATAGTATGAGACATTTTGGGTGTCAATCTATTTAGAAGAAAACACGCTTGGTCTTTTGTAACTATAGTGGAGACCAAATTAATTTGTATGATATTCACAATGGGGCAAAGATATGAATTCATAATCATGACCATGGAGATCATTCTCTAGTTTCACTCACAAAGCCCTAATTTTTGACAAAGTAGTAGGGGAGAAGGAGAAATATTACTCAAACCCAATTCTTACATGCCCATAAATTCACCATTAACAAAATCTTCTATATTGTTTCTCATTCACCACCAAGAATATGAAATGAAACCTCAACAAAATGTGGTAGCTCTATACATGGCTGGATAAATTAAACTTGTCTACTTAGGGTGGCGTACCATAGTACATAGCTCACAAAATAGAGTCAGCATTCTCTTCATGAAGAGCCTCGATGCCTTTCCCATGTTTTATTTTGATTTATGTATTTAATACATATTAATGCATTATTTAAATGCTAACATCATGACTAGAAATGTATCTTGGAAGCAAGAACCCCTTCTTATCGGTCTATTGGCAATGACCTAAATCATGGAACCATTGAAAGTGTGTGCAAGAGTTCCTAACATGTGCAATCAACCAATGATACAAGACAAGTGAAGACCCTTGACTAACTAGAATGGCTCATCCATATCAAGTTATTGGGTGATTGGGGAAAGACAAACCCTAAGATCCACAAAGACTATGAGTTGTGGTGTTCTGAAAGATTGTGCGATTTGCCAATGATAGAGGGGCTAGGGCATTAAAACAAGTTAAACACTTCTAATGTTTAAACACTTTGAGGGTATTGACTGATAAAGAGCTTCAAGAATTAAGGGAGCGACAAACTTGATTTTGAAGGCATGAAAATGGCTGATTGACCAACTAAAGATTATAGTTGAAATATTGAATTAAAACATTCAGTACTAAATTGGAAATCTGGGAGCGACTCTATGAATTTTTGGATTGCAAATGGTCTAACTATAGTCCTTTTTTGAAGGCAATTGCAGGAATGAGGAAACCGAGGTAGATGACATGGAAACCTCTGCATTAATGCGGAGGAGTTAATCTCCTCCATGCAGTTTGGAATCTCTTTCCTTGCTCATTTATTTTGCATTAACTCTACTTAATATCTTTTGGTAGTTAAATGCTTTGTGTGTTCATTCAAACCTAACTCCGCATCCTACCTGGTCACTCATGCGACCCAACCATGGTTCTCAATGGAGCTAGAATCAGATGGTGGTGCCATTAATGGCCCTAGCTCTGCCACTCAAACTCACTTGACCTAGAAAAAATCATTTGTCGAGACTATCACTCCACCTGCTAATGGAGTCCACCCTTGTGCGCAATTTCTTAAGGGTCCTAGAGGTGAACGACCCAGTGAGGAAGGTAAGTGCCCTAGCATTGCCTTGGACTCCTTCTGCATTTCACCAAATGATGAAATGCTGAAAGAAATTGCTTTGAAAAAAACTAGGTTAAGTGACACTGCCATTTTCTTGCTTGTGTTGATATTGAAAAATGCCCGGCTAGGAAATTCTTAGATGATTGGTTTAATAATCTCTAGAATTTGAAATTAGGGTTTAAGATATTGTTTTGTAGGCAAATACAGAAAGGCCTTTATCTTATTTTCTTTAACACTCATGAATCCTAACTTGAAGCCCTTAAACGTCAATACTGGACGGTCGAGAACACCTCCTTTCATGCCCTACCTTGGTCATCGGAGGTGGTTAATGAGGAAGTTCGCGCGCTGTCCTCCCCTAGATGGGTCATCCTTAAGGATGTTCCTCCCTTTCTTTGGCATTTTCTTCCCTAATTAATGGAGCCATTTGGAAAAACAATTCGGATTGATAAAACTACCTGATTGGTACCCAACCTTGATGCAAGAATGCATGTATCTATTAAGCATGGGATTGACATCCCTCCCTTGTTAAACTTAAATATTAGTGGAGATACTTTTGTTTTCCCTATTGAAATACTTGGAGGTCTGAATGACTGTTTTCTTTGCAAAAAAGAAGAGCATCTTTGGAAAAATTGTTCAATTATCAACTGCAAAAAACAAAAAAATAACATTAATTTAGTTGAAACATTTGCAAACCCTAGCACCAGTAAATATGTAAAATCAACTAGTATACACTCTGTAAGTGAAGATGCTTCTGCACCTGGCACCAACCCTATTGAATTGAATCCAATGCATATTGATAGCACATCTCTGATATCTGAACCCCTCATCCCTATTTCTAATCCTTCAAAAGCTCTTGGGGTTCTCCTTCTGACTGCTTTCATACGGTCACTTCAAGAAAGTGAAGACAGAAAATTACCGATCAAAATGCCCTGAATCAAAGCTGATCTACTGTTCCAATTACCAACCAATTGGCAGGCACCAGCAAATACCCCACCCCTACAAATAATGACATACCACCTGCTTCTCAAACCCTGACCAGCTCAGTGGTTAAAAATATGGTTAAAAATCTAGAATACTCTAATCGTGGTGCTAGTGATGCTAGCATAAGTGATAATCCTGCGAAAATGATGCTCAGGTCTGGAACCCCCAAATGGATGGACTCCTCATCATCTGCGGGACTTACCCCTAATGATAACACCACCAACCCCTCGTCAACATCTATTCTCAATGAGATAGGGGACAATCATGTTATTGAAGTTATATATGCCACTAAGGGTCTAGAAGATATTAAGTCTAGCATGATGCTCCTTGGCTTTCGAGGCTCCTAGGTGTATGGGTTTGATATAGGAGGAAATATAGATGGTAAGACTGAGCCATCTGAGTTTAGTGAGGATGATGATGACCTCATGAAAGGATCCTCCATGGCTAAGAAAAAAGGTAGACCTGTGGGCTCCAAGAATAAGAAGAAGTCTGGAGATCAATATGGTATCCCTAACAGTCCCCCTTAATCCTCTTCTCTCATGAAATACATCTCATGGAACATTAGAGGCCTTGAGTCGCCTGATAGGAAGTTTGTTATTAAAAGATTTTTGAACTATCACAAAAATATAGATTTCTTGATGCTTCAAGAACTTAAAGCTGTGGGGTTCTCTCTTGACACTACACTTGACTTTATTTGGAGAGATGCAATCAAAATTTACACCAATCAGTCGAAAGGAAAGGGTGGAGTTGGTCTTCTTATTAACCCTAAGTGGGAAAATTTCATTAGGGATAAGGGCATCTCCCCATGTAATAGAGTGGCCTAGGCTATCCTGGATATTAGAGGCTCTTGCTTTGGCATATGCTCCATTAATGTACCTAATGATTACAAGGAAAGAATGTCCCTCTGGAATTGGCTGGAATCCCTCCCAAGTATCCCCCAGGTTATGGCTGGAGACTTTAACATGACTGAACACCAAGATGATAACGCTGGGGGTCTTCCTTTCGAATGGAAAAGTCTAGAAAAACCTCATTGGGATAGGTTTAAGCAACAAATGCAGTTGTTTGACCCCCTTGAGGGTGCCAAATCTGATACCTCTTCCCTATGGTACACTTGGTGCAATTTTCAGCAAGGCCCTAATTGTATCTATTCTAGATTAGACAGGTTCTATGTTAATAATGACTTATTCTCCTTCTCTCCTAACCACTTGGGGACGCAGTGGCTATCTTGCCCATAACTCTATCTAACCATTTTCCTATCTTAGCTATCATTAACACTAGAAACTCCATCTCCAACAATAATTCTTGCAATAAGCAATTTATCCTCAACACCTCCTTGCTGAAAGACAAGGATGTCCTAACTGCCATTAAAATGGTTAGGCTCTTCAACATGTAGCCTCAGCATCCACAATCCCACACTCTCAGATGGAAGAGGAACATCTCCTCCTGGTAGAAAATATTTCAAACTATTGGCTAGAAGAAAGCCAAGGATTTCAGATCTCTGGAAAAAACTCTCACTCATCGAGTCTTTGGAACAATAAATCCAATTACAACCCTCCTCCCCTACCTTGGCTGAACGGGTCTCTCGGGATAGAGACATCCTCAGAAAACATCAACAGGTCAAAATAAGGGGTGCCTTCATCAAAGCCTGTAATCACTGGCTCAAATTTGGAGATAAAGGCTCAAAAATCTTCTTCAACCTTCTCAAACAAAAGAAAACTAGAGATAAAATTAATAGAATCATGGTAGAGGACAAGGAACTCCTAGATATCAATGATATCAAAGATGCCTTTGAAATGTTTTATAAGACTCTTTTTACTTCAGAGGATAATGAAGCCTCGAAAGATGCTAGAAATAAATGCAGTAACATTATCCCAAAAAGGATCTCTGGGAAGGAAGTTCTCCTTCTCAAGCCCAAGATCTGTATACAATAAATTGTTGATGTCATTAAGGCTCTCAAGGATAATAAGACCCAAGGCCCCGGTGGACTTCCTGTTGAATTCTACAAAACCAATATTGAGTGGATCACTAATGACCTTTATGACATTTACAATGAAGCACTTGATATTGGCACCCTGGGGGAGTTCATCAATAGGGGTATTGTTAAACTTATCCCAAAAGAAGGGGACAAAGCCCTCATAAAAAACTAGAGACCAATTACCCTCCTTAACGTCTCATATAAAATCCTAGCCAAAGCCTTAGCTTCCCACCTTGAGAAAATTCTTCCCAAGTTCATATGCTCCACCTAAACTGGATTCATTAAAAGTAGGTATATCTTGGAAAACATTGTCACTAGCTGGGAATTTATGGAATGGGCCATGACCTCTAACCAAGACTCCACCATGTTCCTTGTCGACTTTCAGAAAGCCTATGACAGGGTGGAATGGGACTTCATCCTTATGATACTCCAAGCCTTTGGTTTCCCTAGAGAATTTTGTGATTATCTTCGGATCCTCCTCAAAGATGCCTCCACCCTAATTGAAGTCAATGGGACTCTCTCCCAGTGTATTCCTCTCTCTAGATCCATTAGGAAGGTCTACCCTCTTTCCCCTGCTCTATTTGTTATTGCTTCAGATGCCCTATTCTATCTCCTAAGAGATGACACCCTATCTCCTAGAGTCCATGGCATTAAGATGCCGGATGACTCTGAAATGCTCAACATTCAGTTTGCCAATGATACCTCGCTCTTCCTAGAGAAATCTAGAAATAATATTGACTCCCTTAATCAAAAGCTTGACATCTTTGGTAGAGCCTCTGGCGCCCGAATCTCCAGCTCCAAATCTATTCTACTTGGGTGGAAAGATAAACCACTGGACTCGCTTCAGCATTTTGGATTTCCTGGGGAGGACCTAATAAAATAGTTAGATACCTTGGTATCCCCTTCTCTGTATCTCCCTCTCTTAAGGACATGTGGATGTGGGTCAAAGAAAAGATTGATAAAAAACTTAACAAGTGGAACAACAGGATCCTCTCCCTAGCTAGCAGGATTCAAGTCTGCCAGAAAATCCTCTCTTCTTACAGTATTTACTACTCCTCGATATGGATGTTTAGCAACTACCAAGTTTTTGAAATCCAAAAATCTATCAGACGCTTCCTATGGTCTGATGGCAAGGGCAAAAGAAAGGCTCACGTGGTCAAATGGAGGTGGTGCCACTTAGATAAAAAACTTGGTGGGCTGGGCCTTAAGGATCTCCAAATGCAAGGAATCTCCCTTGCTGCCAAATGGATATTCCATGCTCTAGAAGGTCAAGAACCTTGGAAGATTCTTGTCAGAAATAACATACAAAATGGTGTCCCCAAGGTTGCCAAATCTTGGAAAGCCCTCCCATTTAGTGATCTGGTTACAGGCAGTTTCTCTGTGTCTGTCCAAGGCACCTAGGTTTTTTAATCCATCTAGAAAGCTTGGGAGCATGTGTGTAGAATTATTGACAACTCTAGCATTGACTGTAATAAGACTCTCCATGGTGAAAGATCGATATGGTGGAATATCCATCATAACTCTAAACCCCTTGCCTTCACCGAAGGATGCTTTGCTAGGTACTGGCGTAATAAGGGTATTAAGTATCTTATGGACATCTTGGAGCATGATAATCTCATCATCTAGGAGAGTCTTAGTAATAAGTATGATCTCCCTACCTCGCATAAGAGGACCTACAATATGATCAAAAATGCATGTGCTAGTTTCAATCTCCCCAAGAACACTCATGTAGATGCTCACAGATACCTCTCATTCCTATGGAAGGATGGATCCCCCCTCCCCAAGATCAAAGCCAAGTCTATTTACAACTTACTTAACCATGACACCTCGGTGATTGATCATGTTAACTGTCTTTGGTATGTTCACTATAACTCCTTTGCATGGTAGAAAACCTTTGAGAAGCTATGGAAATCTCCCATCCCCCCTAAGATCAAATGCTTCAGGTGGCAACCCATACTTGATATATTGCCTATTAGGAATAATTCAACTGCTTACAACCTATGCTCTATTTGTAAGAAGCCTGAGACTGCGTGCCACATTTTCCTTGACTGCATTTTTGCTAGAGAGGTTTGGTTAATGTTTGGAATTTCTATTACTGAACATGTCTATTCTCTTGATATAGTTACTGGTTTCATTCATGGGCTTAAGAAGGATGCTAACCTATTCTAGCAAATTCTCTCTTCCTTCATACTTTGGTTTATTTGGAAACTTAGAAATGAGGAAAAGTTTCAAAGCAATGATATGGATCTTACTAGGTTTTTTAAAAAACTCACACATTATTAAATTGTTGTGTAGGTATGTTTTTTGATGAACGTTGAGAGGAACAAACTACTACATTTCCTCAAAGACGGCAATGCAACCATGTTTATTTATGAAATGCAAGATGGATATGAATGGGCCAGGATTGCAGAGAATCAAACCACCTTCGATGATGCACTAAAGAAACTGATCAAGGAACTCCAAGATAATAGAGGACCTTACTTTAACAAGATAGAGATGTGCACCCAGATCCTGGAGCGAAAGAAGGTGGTATGGATGGAAGGATTGCAAGGCTAGACCACGTGGCTGGAGAACCAGGATGAGATTCTACATTAGTGCCATATGCTACTAGTAGTATAACTATATATACTCATTAGTGTCTCCCTTTTTTGGCTAGTAGATTACTGTATATGGTTACTCGGATAGTCTCTCTGTTTTCACTGCTTGCTGGTTGAGGCTTTGCCGCCCTTGACCTCTTTTATATAAACTCTTTGATTATTGGTCTCTCGATTTCTAATATAAAATTAAAAAACATTCACTAAATTCGGTTTAAATATTGAATTAAAACATTCACTAGATTCGTCTAGAAAGGTTTGTAACATCGAGAGACTAGAAAATTGGGAGAAAGTTGAGAGGAAGATAAAAAGTCATTCAGAGAAGGTGTCACAGAAAAATGAAGATAGGATGGTTTTGGAATTGAAGTATAACCAGGAGATCTTTAAAGGAAAAATTGACGAGATGTATAATTGAAGCCAGAAGATGGTTTTGAAAAAATTGACTACAAGAAAGCCAAACGAAAGAGAGACATTTTGTCCCCTCTTGCTTCAATGGAACCCCCTACTTTCATGGTCAAAGACTCTCTAGATTCCGGTACTCCAAACTCTACAAAAGACTAATAAAAAACAAAAATCAATGATAAAGTCCTCTGTTTATGTAAGGATTAGCAAGAAGGCAATGCCTATGCCCAATAAGTCATTTGTTTGTCTCTTTGGCGGTTGGTTGGTTTTGGTGTAGTTTTCGTTGATGGCTTTGTATCTAGTCTTTTTTGTGCTTAGTGGTTCTCTATTGTTTTTGTTTTTTGGATTCTGTCTTAGCTAGGTGTGCACTTCTCATGTGCCCTAGGTGGACTTTTTGACGGATATGTAAAGATATGTGCCTAACCCAGTTTTTATTAATCAGAAAAAAGAAAGTGTCTCTAAAAATGCGTGATCATAAAAACAATAAGAAAAAACACTTGCAATATTAATTGATGTTTATAAAATTCGATAGATTTATGTCTCCAAATAAAGACAGCGAACTCTCATTTTAAAGTATAAAAGTACACATAGTCTGCAAAGAACTTCAATATATATGTAAATAATTTATTTTCTGTCTTGTAAAGAACGAACTGAACAGTTCGCTCACTGAAAAGTAATGGCGAGAATAAAAGCTGTCGTCATAAAAGAAAGGACAAGTATGATTTTGAGAGTACTAGGATCGGGAAAAAACCGTTTCAAAGTCTTTCGAATGACAGCAACAGCCAGTTTCCTTACGCTGGTTGCAAAATGGGAGTTGTCTTGAGCTACTGCAGATGCTATGTCAAGTGCAGTCATGTCTTCGTCGTTCCGGGCATTCACGTCTACACCTGGAGATGAGAGGAGGAGATCAAGGAGCCAATTCAGAGAAAACAAATAAATACACAAATTATTAACATATTGGAAACTACTATTAATGCAGGGTTCTAAAAGGAAGGAAAGGATTCTTTCGTAGTCTACAATATCATATGATTTGATTTTGGGTCTAGACATGACTTATATATATTGGACTATCTCTCACTTTCGAAATGTAAACGACACATACTTGTGCTTCAAATTTAAATCAAGTCATGTTCAACTATACTAAAACTTTTATATATTTGATAGATTTTTAGATCTTATTTGAATAGTGATGTTTTTGTTTAAGTAGATGTTGTTTCACATATTAAATATCTATATTTTTCTCATTTATTGAGTATCCCTTTAGGAGGATTTGTATTTACTTCATCAAGCATATATTTGAGATTTTTTTTTAATCTAGGGATTTCAAGGCTATTGTGCAAAACTAATGAAGTTTAAAGATCAAAGTGTTGAGAACTAAAATTTATAAAAAAATTATTTACTTAAGTTTGATAAGTTAGAAAAAGATAATATTATTTCATGGCACAAGATAATTATATATGTCTTTCAATAGAATGGAGTTGCAATATATATGAACAAGATGTTAATGGAGAGAACTAGGAGTATACTTAGTTAGGTTTATTTAATATAAAAAATTGGGACAATGATGGTTAGCACTACATTGAACCAATTAATATGTCTCTTACATGAATATTTGTTGATTATATATATATATGCATGGGAAAAATTCACTCACTTCAACATCCTGAATTTTTAGTTTTGATGCAAAATATTGGATTATATCATAGTGTCATGTATCTTTATAAAATATCATGATAGTATGAAAGACTATAAAATTAATCATATTATTCATAGAAAGATATTGTATTTTTAAAATTTGATATTTTCATAGATCATTCCTAATGCTATAATTGAGCAGCTATATTAGAGTGTAAATTTATTATATAATTACAACCAAATATTAAGATAGATATACCCAAGACGAAACCAAAGGTTCAAGATTGACACAATGGGAAGATATTACACAATTTGTAGTAGGAAGAATCTCCACCTTATTTTTGAGGTGGTACACTCATTATTATTTGATTTTGGTTATGTTTTTCTCTTTAATTACTAATAATAATAAGTGTCCAACTAAAAAAAGGTTAATAGGTATGAAGGATAGTGAGACCCAAGATATGGTCATGGATGATGAGATGGGTGGACTAAAGTGAATGATACTTGCTACTTGATTCATTTATCAAAGAGAAGGAATCCTATTAGTTCTAAAAGGTTCTTAAAAAATAAATCTAGTTTAGGTGATAAAATTGAGAAATACAAGGTGCCATGTGGCTTTAATCAATCTGTTAGTAGAGAATGGTATTACTACTCTTGTACATGTTGTTGATCCTAATACTACAAATCTATGGCAACAAGGGTGGAAAATAGCTGAGAGGATTGGATTGACTGGAACAAACTATGAAATATGGTGTGACTATATGAGTAAACTAAAGTGGAGTCATGTTAGAATTAGCAATGAGGAAGACATTTTCATTTGGTCAAAGAATAATGCCATTGTTAGCTAGGGGTACACGAGTTTATTTCTAACTTTGGACCATGATATTTATTTTTGGTGGTGGAAGAATACATCTCTAGAATATTCATATTCCCCACACAACAATTTTTTTATGTGGCATGCAGTGTCCAAACCAATATTTTGAATTGGGACATGCTTCAAAAAAAGAGCTAGCAAGGTCCTTGATGTTTCCCTTTGTGTTATATGGATTTTGGAGTGTATTGATCATATTTTAATCACCTACCCATGCACTATCAAAGTCTAGTTTGTTATGGAAAGATTGATTAGTCAGAGAAATGTATGGGTTAGTTGTACATTATTTCTTTGTTTTAAAAGTTAGTATCACCATGGGACTCTAAAAAACTATCTGTCTCTACCACTTCTTATTGTTTGGGGTACATGGTTGGCTTCAAATTTTACTATTTATTAAAAAAAATGATCCCTTCTTTCAGTGCTCATTTTAAATTCTATCTAGTTTTTCCCACTTTGAGAATACAAAAAAGGTGATATTTTGGGGTTCCTTAATTCTCTCTTTGATGATAAAACTTATCCATGGGTTTTTTTAATGGGGCTTGTGCTGGTATTTCTAGCTTTGTGGAGTAGGAGACATATTATTTTTTTATTCAAAATATTGTATCACTTTCAATGCTAGATTGGGTAGTGGTAGAAATAACTTTACTAAAATTATGGCTTTGAAAATATTGTTAGCTTTGTCAAATGGTAAGAGTTTAAATCATTTTTGAGTTTTTGGAGATTTGGAAGTCAACATAAAATGGATAAATGGGATCTATAGAGTGGAAAATTTGATTCTACCTCATATAAAAGATTTGATTGATAGGTTGTGCTATTCTTTTGCATATATCTTTTTTACATGTTTATAGAACATATAATCGGAAGGAAGATGCCTTTCTAAGGCAAAGCTGCAAATAGGTGGGATAGTACTTAACACTTGAAGAATTCTTACTTGCCAATAAACACCCTCTCAATGATTAATCAATCTTGATCCTTTATGTTTTCTAGATTTGGAGCTTTTTCATTTCTTGGTGGGCTGCTTGGAAGCTATTTATGCATTTCCTTCCATGATTTGTGTTGTCTTGTGCCTTTTTGGTGGCTATGGTCAAGCTCTTGTCAACTTTCTCTTCTATTTTTTTTTTCGTTTACCTATTTTTTCCTCCATGAAAAGCTTTTCATCTTCTATATTATGTAACCTCATTTTATTAATATGATGTTACAAATATTTTTTTTTGGCAAAAAAAGGTAATATTAATTGTAATAAGATATTCCTACATGAGGGGATTCGAATATAAAAAATTATCAAGATACTAAGGTAATAATGTTTATATTTATGAAGAGAACTTTTGTAGATGGTTACCTAGGTGAAGATATCTACATTTGACAAATCATTAGAACTATGTGCTATCTTCTTTGTTGTCATTTTATGTATAGATGATATGTTGACATTTGATTATAAATATAATAAAATAATTAATGATATAAAATCTCAACCTTATTACACTTTGATATAAAGGACATAAAATATTTTAGGTTCATATTTGGTATGGATACTAGGAGAGATATAGTTAACAAAAATATTTTTTGGGGATATTTAGTAATTATGTTAATCGTGTTGTATAATATTTTAGTGTAATCACCTATGTACTAGTAAGTTCTTATTTTACTAGAGACTATGGTATCAGTTAAGTAGTATTCATAAAGACCTTTTAAAATGGATGATGTGTCTCATGTTCCTTAATATAGTTTTATTCATAGTCTTATATATGTTATGGTCTACATGTAAAACTAAATATTTCCTAAATATTGGGAATCTTAGTTAGTTTATAGCTAATATTTGTAGGGAGCATTATGTATTAATTACAAGAGCACTAGATGTAGATAGCTAAAATTATCCTATTTAATTAAATAAATATTTTATTTATTTAATTATTTTATCCTAAGTCTTCAATTAATTAAATAAATTCTTATTTATTTAATTAAATCGTTTACCTTTTTCTAAGCCTTTCCTTGTTTAAATAATTTTATTTATTTATTTAAATAATCTTTTACCTAAATTAAATAAATACTTTATTTATATAATTGGTCCCACTTACTCTATTAAATAAAAAA
The DNA here is from genome assembly GCF_030272615.1 of Cryptomeria japonica. NCBI lineage: Eukaryota > Viridiplantae > Streptophyta > Pinopsida > Cupressales > Cupressaceae > Cryptomeria > Cryptomeria japonica. The sequence goes on from NC_081409.1 coordinate 749,924,158, forward strand.
AATCTTTATTTATTTAATTAATTCATTAGATTTTTCCCTTCTATGACACATGTCATTTATCTCTTAATTTTCCTCTACCTACCCCTTCATATTTTATCATTTTCTCTACTTACCCTTTAATCCTAGCTGACCATTTATCTATTCACCTCTTAATCTTATCCCTCCATTTTCTTAAGTCTCTTCTATATAAGAGGATACCCTCCTTCATTATCAACCCTAATCAAAATTCTAGTCAATACTTTATGCAATCAGGCCTTGTTGCGATCAAGTAACTTCACAAGCACAATCCATTCTTTATTGACCTCTTATGCACATACAAAACCTAAGAGACAATATATGTCAAGCAAGATCAATGGAAATTAGAGACAATGGAGATTAAAACCCTACTTAACATGTGATTGGTAATATTTTTTCATTTGTTTATTTACACGATCTTAGGTATCTTCATTGGTGTATGGTGAATGTTTCATTGTAGAACTAAGATTGTTTGTGGTTTTGCAATGGTTTATACTTATCATTTTTCACCGCACACATTTTGGCACGTCTGGTGGGACTCTTTCTACTTTGATTCTAACATTTTCATTGTTTATTTTTAGTTTTTGTCAAGTTGCAGGTTGGATCAATGATGATTTCACGTTATTCTGCATCTGTGACTTTTATTTATGCATCTATGTTCAAATTCCACATCTGGGTTGTGGTTTACTATAGGTTGAAATCTCCAAAATTGCATCCAGGTTACTTAATTTTGCGTCTGTAATCAGAAAGTGTATGTTTTCCTTGTTTCTACAATTTTGTGTTTACCTCTATTTTACAAATTCGAGATTTTTTCTTTCCGCATTTGTGCATCATATTTCTATGTTCTTGGTTAGAAATCACATATGGGTCTATTGTTTCACATTTTTGTTTCTATTATGTGTTTGCAGGTTTTAGTTTTGTCTTTCCGCATCTGCATTTGATCTCCACATGTACAACTGGTATAGCTACATTTTTTATTTTCAACCTTGATTTTTCTTTTGATTCTTAGAGTTATAGATCTAGTTTTTGTCCAAACCCTGTTGACAAGTGGTGCAACAGTTGTTAAAACTAAAAACATATTGTCAAAGGCCCCTCTTTCACATTAGATTTGGATTTCTAAAATTAACTCAACTTGTGTGCTTGCAAGTGCGGGTAATTTATCATAACTACTAATGATTTATTGAAGGGGTAACCTTAGTGTGTGTCTTTGCATTTCCATTCCTAGTCTAATTAGGCTCACATGTTTTTCATTGATCTTTTCTTTATTTGATTGAGTGTTAATTAAATTTCTTGAAGTGTCTTGTGCATTTGGAACTTTGTGTTTAGATTAGAACACTAAAAGGTGATAACAAAAGTATCCTTTCCTCATGCCTTCCATTGGATATTGGGTGTAATAAAAAATGTTATTATCTTTTAGAGGGCATGCCTCCCATCTTGTGAGGGGGAACGACCCAAGCAATTTTTTTTTCTAGTCTATTATATAAAAGATTGTGGTTTTGGATGAAAGTCCCTTATCACTTGGTAAGAATGTGTCATACTAACATTTGTCTCCTCTAGTGCCAATTGGTATGACAAAATTTGTAGAGCACAATCTCTATAGACTGGGAGACCTCATAATCTGAGTGAAATACTGCATGTATGGCTACAAGATATCCCAGAACATGACTAGACACCTTTAGAATCGTGGTCCACCCCTTTTTTGACCAAACATCACAATAATTTCAGTGCAAAGGGATAGCTGATTTTTCCACCAAGATACTTCCATAAGGTTCCCGCAAGATGACATGGAAATCCTTGACTTAGCATGAGATACTTGTAGCTTTCTGGGGAGAGGGTGATTGGGTCATCCTTCCAGTCCTTGAGGCCCCTAGCTGTCCTCTCATGAAAAAGGCAAAATTAGTAAATATGCCCATCAAGGTGTTGGAAATTGACACTCATCCGGTAAGGTGAATTACATTTCGGGTTGTCATTGATGGTAAATCATCTTTAGGTGTTGGTATTTCTCATCCAGACTCATTGTCTTATCATTTTACATAGATTGGGCCAACCGATATACACACACTTTTCTTTATTCTTGTTAATTGGTTAGTCTTGGTACTAGTACCGTATATTTGGGACTTGGTTAAGTATAGAACTCGGTTAAGGTATTTTGGGGCCCCAATAAAATCACTTGTGGAATTAATGGTAGCGTGTAGGACAACATAAAAAATGATCATTGGGATAATGCATATCATATTTTGTGATCCAGAAGTTGACAACTTTATTTTATTTTATCTTGAGCCCTAGATGTTGAACAAGTTACAAGGGTATTTAAGGAAGATCATATTAACGGTTATGCGATTTGTGATGCAAATTAGTTAGAGATTGATGGTATGTGATTTGGTCAGCGAATGGAATATTTTTTGTGTAATTTTATGTGCAAAATCTCAACCGATAGCAAAACAAAGCAGAAAAGAGTATTAGTAAACCTGTTTAGAGGAGGTTGAAAGAGATTTAACCGGAACTTTTCCAGCATGGTCAAATACATCCTATAAGTTCACATATGTATGAAATCATTGTGTAATATTGTGTAGGTCAGTGAGAATTCTATTTGAGTAGTGAGCTCTAGCTGGTGAGCTTGATTGCATGTGCAATCCCCTCTATGTAATATTTGTATATCTTGATCAAGTATATAGATATTGTGGGTATTAGCCCAACGTGGTTTTTCCTTTTACAAGGTTTTCCACGTATAAATATTGGTGTTATGGTATTGTTGCTTTATGTGTTGTTTGGTTTATGCACTTTAATTTTATTTTTTGTTAACTACTTCATAAGCAATAAGTTCAGTAATTCATTTACCAATAGAACATTGATTAAACCTCTCCCCCTCTCAGTGTTCTTGGATCCCAACAATTGGCAGTAGAGTCTAGTTCCTCGCAAGAAGTTTAACAACTTGAGGAAGATCCAAAACTTGGAATCAATGGAAACCAGTTTGCAGCAACAACTTCAACTTGCTCTTGAGGATCTTGATAATGAGCAGGTGGAAAATAATAAATTGAAGAATGAATTGAGGCAAGACATAGAACCCATCATTTCATTACAAGGAAAGTTATCAGTTGTCAAGCCAAGAGGAAGGAACTCTATGATAAACTACAAAAATAGAGTAGTGATGAGGAAGATTTCTTAAAAGATCAATGTCAGAAATCCACTGAAGAGAATACTACCTTGAAGAATGAAATGCAAGCCCTAACTATGAGAATGTGCAAGGACATTGAAGACATGAAGAAGAATGAAGAAAACCTAGCTTAAGATTTGAAGGACAGATCAAATGAATGCAATAGACTGATACATTAGAATGACATGTTGAAACATGAGTTGATTCAGTCCCAGAATAATGAACAAGAACTTGAGAGACAGATCATAATCATGAGAGATGATTTAACCACTACAAATGAGTACAAAGACAAGTTCAAAGCTAGTTTGATGAACTACTGAAGATCCAGAGAGATGCTAATGATAAGAGAGGTCTTGGATATGAAGTAGGAGAAAGCTCCAGTATTGCACAACAAGATCAATCATCTGGGTAGAAGAAGAATCATACCAATAAATGAAACTAGAAATCATTGATAAAATAGCTTAATGCTCACAAATTCAATGGTACATGCTTTGTTTGCAATAAATATGGTCATATAGAAAGCCAGTGAAAAAATAGGAATAATCAGAACAATGCATCATTCACCGGTCTTGGAAATGTCAGATGTTATGCATGTAGTATATTTGGACATATGGCTAATAAATGCAGATCAAAAGGAAATCAAGGAAATCAAGGGTGCAACAAAGCAATTCAGAAGAACAATGTTGTCTATTATGCATGCAACAAGATTGGACATATTGCTAAGTATTACAGAAGTAAGAACCCACTAGTAGCTGATGGAAATGTAGATGGGAAGGGAAAGGCAAAGGGTGAAGATATTAGAAAGAAGCATGAGAGAAGATGGGTTAGGAAGTCAAATACTCCATCGAAAGATCAACCGGTAGAGCCATCTAGTCCTGCACTAGATGCAAAAACTTCATCTGGTAACTAAGGCACTTTGCCTTAGGGGTAGGTAAATCATTGAAGATCATACAAACACTCTGGATTAGGTCTGTAGTTAGGGAATTTTGATTGCAGATGGATAAGTAGGTGATTTCAATTCTTTACTAGAACCAATATGCAGATTATATGATCCATTCAAATTCTCTGGTAGCATTTATGACAGTGGAAAATTAGGGTTAATGGCGATAAAAGGGAAAAAAGATAAGTCATTTCTTTAGATAGAAATCGAGCATTATAAAGAGCGATTTTTAAGGCATTTCAAGAGTCCAAAGGTAATTTGTGCAATCATCTACATTCGAGAAGCATTTGATCATCCGACAAGATCTTAAGGTATTTACCATTTGCAAAAACCCTATATATTTATCATACCATCACCATGGAATGTTGATACTCCTTTGGTAGTGGAAATTAAGATCTGCCCTCATCTGGAATCTAAGAAGCATCCTTTTAAATCTCTTTTGGATGAACCGTTGGGAGCATTTTTTAGTATTTTCCATGGTGTTCTTCACACTGAATATATTAGGCCATACATCCATTGCGACATTGAGGAAATCAGGAGTTATGAAATGTCCTATGTATTTACTGAGCACCTGATCACTGACAATCAATTGAAGGCAGAATATGCACATTTGCAGAGGAAGGGTTTTACCCAATTCATGGATTTTCTAACTTTGACAAAGATGAATGGCTCAGGTATATTTTTAGCCTCATTCAGGGGGAATTCGTATTGTTGGAGTGGTCATCTAAAATTACTGAAGAATTTATCAAGAATATCGCATGCCTTCATAAGGTCGGAGGTTTTCCAGGGCCTAGGTAAAAAATTTCCAACACAAAACTTTACAAACTCACCAGTACCACCTTCGATGGTAGATCGATGAGAGTTGATGATATTGGAGATATTGATGTAAACTTTGCAGCAATGGTAATTGGTTATAAATTTTATCAGTCTAACTGGCTGAAATCTATCTCCAGAACCAACATCCTCATTGCACATCAGATGGTGAAGGAAGACACACATTATGACCTATGCAATGTGATCTTGAAGGAGTTAATAACCAATATCCAAAAAATAAAGAAAGACAATAAGAATGTACTCTGGTATGGTTCTTTCATCATATGCTTGACCTTTTATTTTCTAAATATGATACCAGGATATGGGAAGATTCAATGGAATTTTGATAGACTACTAGCTACTCAAATAGCTCAAGTATTAGATCAAAAAGGTGACAAACAACAAAAGACTAATTTCATGGGCATTTTTCAAAACTTTCCAAGAAGAAATAAAAAATAAAATTAGAATTCCAAAGAAAATTATAGAAAAATATAAAGATATTATTTTCTTTATGGTTAATTAAGATGAATGTATGATGGAGGCAGTCCATCCTAGAATAGTCTGGATCATGCTAATGGGTTATGAAGTGGATGACGCCACACTAGATGTTTATGTACATCATTTATTAAAAGCTCTAGTTGATGAGAAAGAAGAAAAATTTGGCACAACTTAGAAGAAGGGTTTAAAAGTCCATCAGAAACAAATTGCACTTGCCATAAGAAAGAAGATGACAAGGGCTACATCTGAGACATTAATCAGTCAGGGTCATGATAGGGCTAAAATTGAACAAAAATTTAAAATCCTTGAAGGCCGGAGAAAGGAAGAGAAAAAGCATAAGAGAAAAGAGGAGAGAGAAGAAAAGAAGCCAACACGGGCTACACCCAATGTTGTATCGATTGCCACTGATACACCAACTCAATCGGTAGCATCATGTGACAAACTTGCCAACCCCACGCCTAAGGAATTAGGGAAGAGGGAACAAAAATTATCTAGGCAATACATGACTGTATCTTCTGAGGAGATTGAATCTGAAGAAGAGATCAAATAAGCTCCAAATAAGAAAGGTTTTTCTGCAAGGGTTGTGAGAAAAAATAAGGAAGAACAAAAGAAACAACTTCAGATGGAACCTCCCTAGAAGACTCCCAAAATCACAATTGTACATAAGTGGAAGCCTAAGGCAGATGAGCAATCTAAATCAGAAACAAAGAGAAGAACTAGTAAGAAGAAGTTAAATACTCATGACATTATTAATCATATCATTAATGATGGTAATTTAGATAACATTTCTACATGCTGTCATGATTTTGATGATAAAGACAGGAAGCAGTTAGAAGAGGCAATTTTTTTATATCTTGATTCTTTTAGTAGGACTTTGATTGAGTTAGAGAATTTTTTTCCCAAGGAATTGTATGATAAGTTAGAGGTCATAAAATTATATGCACAAACTTTGGACTGCCAAATAAAGGGAACATAATTGGTCAATCTATGTCCATCAATAAATCCACTAGAGATTACAGATTTAATTAACAAGATAGGTTCAACTGAATTCAATCCTAAACACAAAATTAATAATTTGATGTTAGAAAAATTTGAAGAGATCCAAAAGGAGACCATTGACATATGGGTTAGAATTATTTTGAGTCTTGGATATGAGTTAAGTCCGAGTTTTTTTCAATCATAGAATATACAATTACTAGGGGACAATTCAAAGATGATATCATTTTTCACATGAGTGTTGCCATCAATGCCAAAGGGGGAGATTGTTGGCAATTGAAACTCATCTCATAAGGTGAATTACATTTAGGGTTGTCATTGATGGCAACTCATCTTCAAGTGTTGGTATTTCTGATCTAGATTCATTGTCTTATCATTTTGCGTAAATTGGGCCAACTGGTAAAGACACACTTTACTTTATTCTTGCTAACTAGTTAGTCTTGGTATCAATAATGTATATTTGGGACCCAGTTAAGTATAGAACTCAGTTAAGGTAATTTGGGACCCTGGTAGAATCACTTATGGAATTTATGGTAGCATGTAGGCCGACATCAAATATGATCATCGTGATAATGCACATCATACTTTGTGATCCTGAAGCTGACAAGTTTATTTTATTTCATCTTGAGGCCAACATGTTGAACAAGTTACAAAGGTATTTAAGGGAGATCATATTAGTGGTTATGTGATTTGTGATGTGAATCAGTCAGAGATTGATGGTATGCGATTTGGTTAGCGAGTGGAAGCTTTTGTGAGGAGTTTCACTTGCACAATCCCAACCAGTTGGCAAAGCTTTAACTAGAACTTATCCAGCATGGTCAGATGCATCGTATAATTTCACTTCCATATGAAATCATTGTGTAATATTGTGTAAGTCAGTGATACTTCTATTTGAGCAGTGACCTCTAGACGATGATGCATGATTGCATCTATAATCCCCTTTATGTAATATTTATATACCTTGATCAAGTATATAGATATTGTGGGTATCAGCCCCACCATGGTTTTTCCCTTTATAGGGTTTTCCACGTATAAATATTGGTGTTATGATATTGTTGCTTTATGTGTTGTTTGGTTTATGTACTTTAATTTTATTTTATGTTAACCGGTTCATAAGCAATAAGTTCATAAATTTATTTACTGGTAGAACACTGATTCCCCCCCCCCCCCCCCCCCCCTTAGTGTTCTTGGATCCAACACAAAGCATCCCTACACTTGAGCAGACATAGATTCTAGGTTGAGAGCTGAAGTTACCACCATGAGAACATTGATCTTGGGCTTAGAACCATTTGATGTGTTTTCGATTGGGCTAGACCCATGGAAATTTGGGCTGATTTGGCCTAGAATATACAGATTATGATCAATTTTGAAAAGAACACCTTTAGAGATTCATTGTTTGATGTGTCTTCCTACCACCAAACTCTCAACATTAAGATTTGGTCACATTTAACAAATTTCACATTTGGAATAAATTTAATAACTGTGTTTGTGACTATTTAAACTACATCTGTGTCACATAAACATGTCTGTGTAGGGTAGAAACACATTTAAGTATCAGAGAGAAAAAATTTAAAACTTACAAAAATCACATCTATGTCAAATGAAAACACATATGTGTCTGGCAATTATGTCTGTGTTGGGGAAAGTTGTATTTTTTATCATCAGAAAACTCAAATAATACTATATCAATTGGTTAAAATGTATTTCTATTATCAAAAGGCATCTGAGAAGTATCTTACCATGTTTGGGTTGCATAAAACCATGTCTCTAATTCAAGAAGAAAACTACAAAATCCCATCAATAAGAAAAATGGGCTTAGGTTTGAGATTCTAAGAGATTCTAAGGAAACTTCTTATAGGGTTTCATTTTTAGTCAACCAATCCTTACCAAGGCTTTGTCAATTATTTTCATTCATTGACCAATCCCTCATACACATTTTTCAAGCTAGAGTCAAAAGGTTTCTTTGTCATCCTACCCATATCTTGCAAACATACTACAACATTTTACTAGGTGGTCTCGCCCAGATCTATCATCTTAGGGTCCCACTTGGTCCACTTTAGTGAAGGAAAAATTACCTCCTCAAGAGATCTATCATCTCTTTGGAAGCCACACCTTACTTTAGATCACACATATCTTGGACTTATACTTTTGGACATTGCAAGACAAACCTAGATTCTCATTCCATCTCATATTCCTTCTTGGTCTTCCATAATCTTTTCATATCTCATTTTAGCCAAGGTCTATTTCAAGATCATAACCCATTCATTAAGGTCTAGAAGAGAAGCCGAAGAATCTCTAAGATCTCTCAACATGAGTACCTATGAATTTTATGGTGATGAATTTTGCAACCCATTTGAGAATCATAGTATTATACCAGACAATGACAATGAGAACAAAAATAACAATGACAATATATCTATCACTTCCATAGACATGGAATATACTATCATGGAACCTAGTTTTAATAGAATGGTTGAAGAAATCATGAGAAGAGATAGAAAATACTTTCTTCAAGTCATGGAACAAAATGGAATAAGGCTACCTCATGATTTTTATGTGTCACAAATTTTAGAGGAAGATCCTAACTGAGTGAATCATACAAATGCAAATCCTAGAGAAAACAATGGTGGTAATAGGAGAGAACGTTTCATGCCTGAGTCACCTTCATCCTTATTTAAAAAACCTGAAGTCACCAACAATCATACTCAAGACAACCTTGTTGGTCATTCTCATGAACAACCCCATAGTCGTCCTTTTTCATGGAGGACAAATATTCATACACATGATAACACCCAAGATAGAACTAATGAATACAACTATAATCATGAGAACATTCAAAACAACGAAAAGAGACCCCATATCAGATTTAGGGTCAATACTCAAGATCATTTGTATGATACCTCCTATCCTCATGGTCAGACATGTATTGACCTAGACCTAATACTCCTCAATATAATACCATAGCAAGTGGTCCCTACACTAACTAGAATTATGTTCCCCCTTCATATGAAAATATCTATGATCAATACCACCCATACATACATTAAATCCCTCCTCCTCTACCTAGTGTCTTAGGCATGGGACTAACTTAAAGAGAAAAAACACCACCTAAGACTGACTGGGAATGACAGATCAAGGATCTGTAAAACCAAGTGGCATACATGAATACACCAAAGCAAAAATACACAATGAGAGACATATATCCTTATCTATTTGACAGAAGCAATCCAATTCCTCCATTTCCTCCAAATTTTGTGACACCAAAATTTGACAAGTATAGAAGAAAAGGAGATTCTAAGGCACACATAAGAGATTTTTTCACATCTTGTATTAAGGTAGTAGGAGAAGAGACATACTTGATGAGATTGTTTCCACAAAGCTTAGGTGGACAAGCTATGGAATGGTTCTCCCAACTACCACATGGAATCAAGTCATGGAGTGATCTAGCAGAAGCTTTTATACAATACTTTTCATACAATATTGAGATAGATGTGTCTGTAACCACATTGTGCAATACTAAATTAAAAAATGGGGAATCTTTTTGTTTATTCTTAGAGTGATGTAGAGGTCTTTCTAGTCAATGCACTTGTGATATCTTGCAAAAATAGATGGTATAAATGTTCACTCAAAATGTTAACAAGGACATTGGATATGAGCTAAGAAAATCCTACTTGTTTACTTTAAAAGAAGTCATTGAGAAAGGTTTGGCAATAGAAAAAGTCCTTATTAAACAAGGTATTTTAAAGCTATTCAAAGAAAATAAATATGAATCAAATGGGAAAGACAAACCTTTATTTTTTAATAAGAACAAGAATACCATCAATGATGGGGTAGTAGATGAAAACATAGTGAAACCAAAAATGACTTTTCCTGGTATAAGTTCATCTAATCTGAACAATCAAGTGAATTCTCAAAGGATGACAAAGCCTCTAAGAAAATACACTCCATTGAGAAAGCTGATTTAGACAACATTTAAGAAATTGGTTTCCAACAAGCTAATAACAATACCAGACCATACACCATATGAACCTAAAGCAAAACCTTCTTAGTGGAATAATGATGAATATTGTGAATATCACAAGAGCAAAGGGCATAAGACTAGCAATTATAACAGACTGAAGAATATCATACATGATCTCATTAACAAGGGTGACATAGAAGTTGATGGTCATACCTCCAATGAGGAACATGCGATGTTCAAGGAACCCTTTCCTAAACATGATAAGGGAAAAGACAAAGTGGATAATCAAGCTAATTATACTAATATGTCATATGATTATGACTTGACCATTTATTTCCATGATTATCATAAAGAATAAAACTCACAAAGGTTCTACCCAAAAGAGTATGATTGTTTTAAAAGGCATTGGATCATCCTCTTCATCATCTAATGACAAAACCTCTGATTGTAATGTTACAACCCATGAAGGTAAAGTTATCTTGCAAGGTATTCCATCCAAGACCACGACTTATTCATCTACCAAAAATTAGTATGACCTTGTAGATTAGTTAGAGAAGACACCCGTCCTCATTTCCATCCTTGAGATTTTGTGCATATCCCCTTCACATAAGGCTATCGTTGACAAAGAATTGAGAGAAACCTCTATACCCATTGATATGAATGTGAAACAAATTCAAGCCATGGTGACCAGTATATCTTTCCACTCCTCATTGCCTTACATTTATATTAGCCGATGACGCATCTGTATACCAATCACACAATGCACCTCCTCATATCGAAGCCTTTCTCCATAAGAGCCATATCAAACAAGTCTTGATAGATGGAGGAGTAGGTCTAAACATTTGTGCATTAAATACTATTAAATAATTGGGATACTCTGAACAAGTTGTGGATTCAAGAAACAAAATCACTATCGAAACATATAATGACGAAGAATGCTCATCCAAAGGCACAATCACTTGACTCCTGAGAGTTGGGATAGTCATGAAGGACATGATTTGTCAATTCCTTGATCTAGATCTCACATACAATATACTTTTGGGTCATCCATTGATTCATGAAATGAGAGCAATGCCCTTGACATATCACCAATGTATCAAGTTCCCTCACAATGGAGTTGAAATAATAGTCAAGGGTGATCCAAATCCATTCATATATTGTAATAACATGCGACCAAGACCAAAGATAATAATTCCAATGAATAGGGAAGAAACTCCATCATCTACATATATTCATATGAAATCATTAAAACCTTCTACATCAAAACAAGTAAGCTCAAAGGAAAATTCAAGGACAAGGGAATGGGAAAGTATACTTTGAACCAAACTATGTATTTAAGACAGATAATTGATTATCCTAAAGATTATGAATGACCACATCCTTCTAATAAAGTATCTATAATTGCAATAAAATGGGATCCCACTAAATTTCAAAAATGCGGTGAGATGGAATAGGAGGATCTTCACAAAATGATCTATAAACAACCAGATGAAGAGTCTACAAAGGACCACATCAAGATACCATGTGAAAACTATGGAAAATACTTCAAGATGTCACAAATTTTTTGATATGATGGTAAAGGACCTCTTGGGATATGAAAGAAAGGAATGGTTGAGTCATTACAACCAGATTTAGTACCACAGAAACAAGACACCAAAGGATTGGGTTTTGACCCCTTGAGACTACGTGGTCTTGGTCCTAAGAAAGCATTCCAAATTAGAAGTTTTGCTTCTTTGAATAAACAACAACAAGAGAAATTTTATTCCACAGACTTCAATGAATTGGAATGGGCTACAAATAAGTCATCCAGTGATTACGATCTCACTCAGACATTTAGAAAACCAAATTTCCTTCTAAATTCTTGTCAATTTGGACTCATCTACAATCGTGGCAAGTAAGGAGAGTTCTAGCAATGATCCCGATGATTTCATTGACATAATTGAAGGCTCTTGTGTCTTTACCCTAAATCCTATTGACTTTGTAAACATTGATGACCTTCTCCTCGTTCATCCCCAGTTCATTGATTGGGACCAACAAGGACTTCTACCACTTGACACTTTTGAAAATGATGATGTCTTGATTGACTATCTTGGCATACAAGATGATCTTCTACCTAGGGACCATAAAGCATGATACATCATAGAGCTCAATAGTATGGCATATTTTGGAGAGGGTGCCAAACCTTCCAATCACAAAAATATGAAAATAAAAAAAATCATGGGTCTTATGATGAAAACCACATTGTGGCACTATCTGACTTGAAAAAAGTTAAAATAAAGGACGCATCCAAAGGAAAAAACCTCTTTGAGGCTCCTGAGGATGGAAGGTTTGACACTCTTCCCATGACATCATATGAACAGAAATCATCAATGCTGATTGAGGAAACTATCAAAACAAACATTGGCATAGAGGAGGTACCACACAATATCTTTTTGGAACATTCTTTGACAAAAAAAGAGAGACCTAAGCTCATAAGCTGAACTTCACAAAATGACAAATCAATTTTGCTTGGTCCTATATTGATATGCTTAGATTGGATCCTAGTCTAGTTATACATAATTTGACTGTAACTCAAGGATCTAAGCCATTCATGTAGAAATTAAGAAAGATGCATTCAGATGTGGCATTGTTAGTCAAAGTAGAATTAGAGATTACTAGATGTCGGATTCATTAGACCAATTGACTACCTAGAGTGGATTTCAAATTTGGTACCTATTAGCAAACCAGATTAGAACATCAGGATATGTACAAATTTAAGAGACATTAATAAGGCTTGTCCAAAAGATAATTTTCTGCTACCAAACATTGACTTGATAGTAGATCTTACAACCATGAATGCAATGTTATCTTTAATGGATGGATTCTCCAAGTATAATCAAATCAAAATATAACTTGAAGACCAAAACAAAATAACATTTACTTGTTCGTGGGGTACCTTCTGTTGGAATGTTATACTCTTTGGTTTAAATAATGTAGGTGCTACATATCAAAGAGCAATGACAACTATCTTTCACAATCTCATGCATGTAATGATAGAAGATTATATTGATGATCTCTTGGGAAAGTTAGTAACAAGAGAAACACATTAGGACATCTTATCAGTGGTTTTTGAGTATTTAGAGAAATACAAAGTTAGACTGAATACCAAGAAGTTTGTCTTTGGGGTAACCTCAGGGAAGCTCCTTGGATACATTGTCTCACAAAGAGGAATTGAAGCAGATCAAACAAAAATCAAGGCTATACTAGATATGTTGCCACCAAAGAATATTAGTCATCTTCAGTCTTTGTAGGGAATACTTCAATCAATCTCAAGATTCATTAGACAACTTGCAGATAAATGTCATCCTTTCTAAAATCTACTTCATATGAAAATCAAGTTTAAATGGGATGATCAGTGTCAATGGGATTTCTAAATTCTTAAAGATTATCTTTTGAATCCACTAGTATTGATACTGCCTATACAAGGATAACCCCTACTACATTACATATCAGCTACACAAACAACACTTAGGGCACTATTGGCACAATAGGACCATGGTGGTAAAGAAAGAGCTATATATTAGATTAGTTGCACATTGGTTGAGTACGAGCTCAATTACACTCCAATTGAGTTCACGTGTCTTGCCGTAGTTTTTGCTTCACAAAAATTGCATGATTACATGCTAACTCATAGGACAAAGCTCATTGCAAGAATAGATCCACTTAAGTACCTTCTCAATAAGGCAACACTCACTAGTAGAATAGCTAAATGGAATATGATTTTGAGCAAATTTAACATTGATTATGTTAAAAAAAAGGCATTAAAGGAAAATCCATTACAAATTAGTTAGCAGATGCTCCTATGATTGATGATACGCCCATTATCTTAGAATTCCTAGATGAATCTATCTTCAAGGTAGCACAGTCAAAGCCTTGGAAAATATATTTTGATGGTTCATACATGTAGCATGGCATAAAAGCTGGTATCCTCTTTATGACACCTCAAGGAGACTCCATTCCTAGGTCATATCAGTTGTCATTTCCTTGCACAAATAACATAGCAGAACATGAAGCATTAATGATTCCTTGCACAAATAACATAGTGTAATATGAAGCATTAACGATAGGTTTACAAATTGTAGTTTAGTGGAAGATCTAGGAACTTCATGTTTTTGGGGACTCTCAACTTGTGACTCATCAAGCAAATGATGACTATCAAATGAAAGATGAAAATTTAATACCATACAAGAAAATAGTGGATGATTTTACGAAATACTTCACACAAATAATCTTTGAATCAATCTCAAGGGATACTAATCAAGTTTCAAATGTCATGGCTACCATTGAGCTTCTTTGATTGACATGCCTCAATATGAGACCTGCTACAAGTTCTATTGGTCCCCTTGTATGAGATCACTCATGCTAAAATGATATGTATCATTGGTCCCGATTCCCCTTGGTATGGTGTCATTTTAACTTATCTTCGTGATGATACCCTTCCACCCGATCTTTCAAACAATCAACATCATACCTTCATTTTCCAATCTTCCCAATACACCATTTTAGCTTATACCTTTTATCATTGAGGTCTAGATGGTACTCTCCTTAGATGTTTAGAAAGTGATGAAGCTCAAATTGCATTATGTGAGGTGCATGAAGGTATGTGTGGTTCTCACTGTAGTGGTCCAACCTTGGCCAAAAAATTGATGAGGGTCATATACTATTTGCCCACTATGGAAAAAGACTCATATAAGTTTGTCAAAAATTGTAAGAAGTGTCAGATACATGGAGACCTTATTCATGCCCTAACACAAGAACTTCAGCCGATTACTACTCCATGGCCCTTTTGTCAGTGGGGACTTGATATCATAGGCAAGATTCACGGTCCTTCTTCCAATGGCCATAAATTCATTATCATGGTGATAAAATATTTTATAAAATGGGTTGAACCCATTACTCTCACCCAAGTCACCAAAAAGAAGATTGCAACATTTATCCTTAACTATATCATTTGCGGATATGGTGTCCCCCTCCATCATCATATACAATGGACGTCCCTTCAAGCATCAAGATGTTTGTGATCTTTTTAATAGATTTTATATCCATCATCTACTCCATATTATGTCGCAAGGTGTGTGCCCTTAGTATCCTTGTGTTGTGCAGTGTAACACTCAGGTTTGTGACATGGATTAATCATGTCCTATTGATTCTATAAGTCTAGTGGTTATATCAAGAATTAACAGGTCAATCTTTTAGTGCAATGACAACCACACTTGTAACATATCACCACCAAGGTAATGGCCAAGCTGAGGCATCTAACAAAAATATGTTAAAAATCCTTAAGAAGACAATCGGTGACGTTGGCCATAACTGGCATATTCAACTCAACCCTGCACTATGGGCCTATCACACAAGTATCCGCATACCTACTACAACCACTCCATACTCACTTGTCTATGGTGCTGAAGCTATCTTTCCTATCAACATTAGGTTACCATCCTTACGAGTCTCTTTGTGAAATATCATCACTCATGAAGACTACAGGGTCTTCCGCTTACAAGATTTGGAACTATTGGATGAGTGTAAGAAAACTACTATAAATTATCTCAAGGCTTATCACCAACATATATGTCAAATCTACAATTATAAGGTTGATCCTTGCACATTTGAGGTAGGTGACTTCATGGTAAAAGAAAATCCTAAGAATTAGCAGGATAGAGAGAAGAATGGCAAGTTTGAACCAATTTGGTTTGGCCCTTACGTCTTCATAGTAGTATATGGATCAGGTGCATCTCAACACCAGATGGAGAACCTTTGGAGGATCCTATCAACAACATGCACCTTCACAAATTTTACATAGCTTTAGAGTATCTCAATCAAAAATACAAAAAAAAATAAAATCAGAAAATCAGAAAAAAAAGAAAATAACTACTTGGTGAAAACTTGGCAAATAGGTGCCTTGCGACACAAAAAAATTAAAAAATTGAAAAGTAAAGAGAAATAAATTCATCGAATGGTGAAAATTGCTTCAGTGGCACCCTGGGCAAGTACCATGGTGAAAAGTGGGTTACCATCACCATGTGTAGGGACTTTGCTCCTCCCTCCTTCGGGCTTCAATTTCACCCTTTCACTTTACACACACTTATAGCCTACCATCCCATGATAAATTTCCCATTCCCATCATGGCTTGTTATTGATCTACCTATGATTAGTTTGTCATTCCTAATAAACCTTTTTTCATACCCCTTTTCACCTTTTTCCTTCCATAATAAATCAGGTCCAGTATATAACTGGGGCAAAATCCTAAATCTAGTCATGGAAGTGGAACCCTAAGCATCACATGTTTTGAGGAGCATCATCTTTTCATTCCTCCTTTTTGTGGATAATTTGAAATAAAAGGTCATTTTCATCACTGACCCATAATAAAGTTTTGTTCTTGTTCACAATAAAATATCAGTTTCATGGAATCAGTCAATTTCAGATAAGAACATAAGAAGTAGTGGGCTTTCAACAAATCAAATCTTTCAACAAACTTTGGCAACACCATGGGTTTTAGCATAATCTGTCTTTTATCAGGATAACAACATTGTGACGAGATTAAACATGTTAAGTTATGTGGAAAGAAACACCAATAACTTAAGGATTATAGTTTATGTTGGTTTCAAGTCTTGGTTTTCTCTTGATTTTATCTTTTAAGGTGATATATCTCTTAGCTTTTCTAGGATGTCTTTGACTAGAGATTATATCTCCAAGATGTCTTTGTCTAGAAAGACAAGGATGGGGTATGTTCACCTACTTTTTCTACTTGTTGATTGTCTCTTAGTAATACTATTACTCATCCAAGGATATGAGGACATTATGATTCTAGTGTGAATTGGGGCATTACTTGTTTGTGACTGTCTGATCTCCATGCAAATGGGTACAATTACTTTCTACGTCAAGCCTATAATTGGATAGGCATAACCTATTTTCTATAATAAAGCTCAATGATGATAATAGCACAAGAAGCTCTTTCACCTCCATATCTTCTACCTTCCTTTCCCTCTTTTCTTGTTTGTTCTCCATTGTCCCTTTTGGAGTCCATGTAGCTTGGTATCACATGATTGAGTAGAATGACACACCAAAAATACTTGTATCTCATGTAGTCTTCATCTGCATCATGATATGTTAGTCTATCTCATCACATGCATATAGAAATCATAATAATAATATCACATCCTAATATAAGTATTACATTCATGCATTCATTGGTATTAGTGCATACACATTTGCATTCTATAACATTAACATAGAATTAGAAAAATATAAAGCATTGTATTATCCACATGCATCACATTGCATAAAAGAGTGTATCTCATAATCATCATAATCACATAGCATACAAGCATCATAAAATCATGAATGAATCCATAGCATAGATTATCATATAGGCATATTGCATCGCATAAATGTATAAGCATCATGCATGATAGATACATTCCATAAATTGTCTCATCATAAAGCATATAGAATCATTACATAAAATTATATTCTCATCATAAGACATATAGAACATCACATCACATAGGAACACATGCATATAGTCGCTACAAAGAATGAGTCATCTCATTAATAAAAAAAAAATATGTCATGATACAATGATGTCAAAGTCATATGGCTACAAAGTCACCCAAAGGTGTCTACATCATCATACAACACTGATACAAAATGGGATCAAAAGGAACTATGATGAAGAGTCGAAGACCCTCCCTCAGAGCCGAAGAGCCTCGAAGGAATCTAAGCTCTTGAACTCCCAACCCCAGGATCATCTCATCTATCCCCCCTATTGATGGTGGTGCTGGTGGACCCATCACCCCCCCACTAGATGCTCCCTCTCTATCTCTATCTATAGTAGTAGAGAAGGAGGCTCTCCTGTAACTCTCTTCTCTCAGGTGTGGATGAACTGTTGCATATTATAGGTTCCTCCAGTATGCTATCTCCTCTCTTGCTTTGAGACAAAAATAAAACCCTTCTCCAGAGTCCCCTAATGTTGTAGCCCATCCTACCCTCAATGCATCCTCTATGGTTGTATACCATTGAATAGCCTTATCTCTCTCCCTCTGCATCTCGGCTAGTTGTCACCTCAATCGAGTCATGTCTCTCTTGAGATCATTGATCTCATTGGCTTGTCCCTGAGTAAGGTCTCAAAGAATGAGAAGCTCATCTGCCTCCTTGTCTCCTCCCTAGGCTCCCTCTACTTGTCTACCCTTACTTGGAAAATATTGTCTCTATGCAGCCTGTCCCTATCTCTCTCTTGCCAACCTATACCTATCCTGGTGCCTAAGCTATAATCTATGAGGGTTGTCCTCCCCTACCCTTGGATGACCTCAATGGCCTACCTCCCCCTCCATCTCCCTCTTCTATGCCTCATCCATTGGCCACCTCTATCCTCATCACCATCATCCTCCTCTATCCATGGTATAGGCTCCCCAAGATTAGTCAATCTAGGAAATGGATGTACATAAAACTATTTTATGTACTCATCATCCATCCTCATATCCACCACATATGGAAAAATATCTGATGACATGGGCACCATCTCTTGCAACTGTCACTGCTACATCATATGACAAAATGGGCCCCTAGTGAGCCTACTCTCAGAATGTTTAAGAAAACTTTCTTGACCTCCACAGCATACGCTGTCTCATGCCAAATTTCTTGGTAACCTAGTCTATAACAGGCCTATGCAAAATGTAGGGAGTCCTAGCAATGAGATACCCGCTCCTATAAAAAAATGGAAAATATATAGCATCCTCCTCCTATGCCTCACAATCAATATATGACTGCTATGTCACACTATCAATATCATCTGTGACTCACCACCATTACTCTAACTTCCCAATCTATGGCTAGAAAGTGATCATGTTGTATACATGGACATATGCCTACCCATGCATTATGAATCTAAAGTGAATAGGCCTCATCATAGTGATATGCTCATAAGTCCATACCTATAATAATCAGACTCCACACCCCAACCCATAGCCACCTAGGTAAACAAACTAATGCAACTCATGGTATAGGTGGGATAATATGCAAGGCCCACACATAGATATCCCCCTCTCAGTGAGTAGGATCTCCAATGTCCTACCCCACCCAATGGCTAGTCCCCATGTCACCCTCTCAGGACATAGGTATCCACTGATCATCCCTCCCACCATTGCAACCAAAGCCCATCTGGTGGAATACATGACATCCCAAGTCAAGTGTCCTAGTCTTAGCTCTAGCTTCAGGTCTCCAAAGAATCAATGGAGTGCATCTCTATCTCCCTCCTAGTTGTATACTACTAGGTCCCCATGGATAAGTATCCATAGTATCCTGTACACATCCTCTAATATGACTAACATCTTGCTAGTTGGCAGATAAAATGTGCATGTCTTAGAGTGCCACCTCTCACCAAGAGTAGTCAGCAGTCGTGTGTTAATCCAAATCTCTGGCATGTACATCATGTGTCTCAAACCCATCACATCAATTCTGACATGCTCATCACCTTGTTGTGGTATGTCCTCTTACATCCAGTCAAATCAATTGTGTGAATTGTAGTGGTACTAATGTTCATCACATAGTGCTTCTTATCTTATCTTATCCTATACTATCCTAGTGCTTATATTTATAGCATTGTATCCTAGTGTATATGTTTATCAGATTACACTATATCCTATCTTGCTAGAGCACTCGTTGGATTTTATCAATTCAATGACTTATCCTATACTTAGCTTAGCAAACCTACCTATTTTAGAGCACCTGTTGAGTGAATCCTCTCAGCAGTTTATCTAATTGACAACATATGTCTATCACAAAATTGTCAATTCTAGCCTTGTTTCCACTTTGTCTTTCCTAGGGAACCTATTTGAGTGAATCCTCTTAGCAACTTATCCAATTGACAATGTATGTTCATCATAGAACTATCATTTTTTTCCTTTTCTAGACATACACATGTTTTCACCATGCAAACACACTTTTACCCAGCACATATGTGTTTCTGCATCATAGATGTGCTTTATCAGTACATACATGACATTATCTTTTATATACAAACCTCTTTGACACATATGCATTTGTCCATCATAGATGTGCACATATTAGACATAGATGCAATTACATACGTATACGTGCCCTTAACCTACCTAGATGCGCATGTCTATCATGGATTCACTCAATCCTAGACATAGATGTGTTTTGGCCAAACTACTAGTCTCGTGTTTTTGCACAAATATACTCTTAAAAGTATTAAATGAGTCATAAATTCAAAAATATATGAAGCAAGGTCAAGGTACTTACCAGTTCACCCATGTCGTCTGGTCGCTAGAACCATCAAATGCGATTGAATAGATGGATCCTCTTTGCCATATCTCTCAAACTATTGACTGCTCTCTATCTTCTCTAAGTGCTCTGATCTTCTGAGTGTTATGGATGCAAATGAGGATTTTTTTCTTCTAGCTTGCATATATAAGCTAACCCTAATATGTTGTGCCTATTCCTTCCCCATCCCGAGTTGGTATTTTTCTTGCCTGACCTTGTCACCCTATTTTGTTAGTTCTTTCTAGCTTTTCTTTCTTATCGAGAGATTGTTTGTGATCTTTTTCAGAAATATTTTCATCCAATCTCTCGAGGGGGCATATCATTCCCATCTTGGGGCAACTTTGTATCAATTTATTTTATCTTCTTTAAGAAAACACAACAAGTTGCATTGTCTCAACAAGGGGTAAAATGTAGACACCTAAAATTGTCTTGTTTAGTTAAATAAATATTTTATTTATTTAATTATTTTATCCTAAGTCTTATATTAATTAAATAAATTCTTATTTATTTAATTAATTCATTTATCCTCTTGTAAGCCTCTCCTCATTTAAATAGATATTTTTATTTATTTAAATAATCTTTCCCCTAAATTAAATAAATACTTCATTTATTGAATTGGTCCTACTTCCTCTATAAATTAAATAAATATTTATTTATTTAATTAATTCATTAGATTTTTCCCTTCTATGACACATTTCTTTTATGTCTTAATTTTTCTCTACCTACCCTTTAATCCTAGCCAACCATTTATCTATTCACCTCTTAATCTTATCCCTCCATTTTCTTAAGTGTCTTCTATATAAGAGGGCACTCTCCTTCAATATCAACCCTAATCTACATTCTAAATAGTACTTTATGCAATCAAGTCTTCTGGTGATCAAGTGACTTCACAACCACAATATGTTCTTTGTTGAGCTCTTGGTCTGAGAGCAAATATATATCAAGCAAGATCAAAGGAGATAGGAGACAATGGAGATTAAAACCATACTTGACATGTGATAGGTAATATTGTTTCATTTGTTGATTTACATGATCTTAGCTATTCATTGGTGTATGGTGAATGTTTCATTGTAGAACTAAGATTGTTTGTGGTTGAATCTTTGAGGTTTTGCAATAGTTTAGATCATCATCATTTTTTACCGTGCACACTAGATAACTATGTTGTGCTATAAAGTACTTTATATGATACCAACGTGCTATAATGGGTCATTTGGAGCATAGTAGAGGTTACTACAAATCATGTGAGTCACTTTTAGACCAAGTGAGCTACATATAGTAGTAAAGGAGTTTTAAGTTTCTTAATAAATCCAAGGTGAAATTTTAACACTATGGTAAGACAAACCATGTACTATAAAGGATTGCAAGGAAAATAAGAAAAATATAATGTCATTTATATATTTATTAAAACCATTACTACACATGCATGACTAAATTTGACACATATTTTCACATTAATCTCCATAAGGAGCATTTTTATAACAATGCTAATTTTGAAAATAGAAATATCTATCTTAGTAAAATTATAATTTTTTGAATGCCTCTGATTGGTATGTCTCCAAGAAAAAAATGTAGGAGTGACTAGCCCCCCTGGGTACCAGTTGGAGGACTATACAAGACAAGTATGATAGGCAGACAAGAAAAAATTGTGTTCCCAATTTGCTTATTTAATGAAAAAAAATTAATTTAAAAAAAGACTTAAAAACTTTATTAAATTTTTTTATTAAAGCCCATTTAAAAAAATTATTAAAAATTAATAAAGAAAAACATAATTTTTTTAAAAATTTTTGAAAAAAACTTTATTTTAAAAATGAAGAAAAAAACGCATAATTTTTAAAATTTTCTATTAAAAAAATTTACCAAATATTAATAAAGAATTTTTTTTTCATTTTAAAACTTTATGAAAACCTTTTACTTAAAAAAATATAATATTTAAAGTTTTATTTTAAAAATTGATAAAAATGATTTAAAAAATATTTTAAATTTAAAGTCATATATATATGAGGCCACCCTCCCCAGCAGCCCTATGTGGTAGATGTGTGGGGCCTTCCATGGTAGGCTAGTACACCCTACCATGTAGGCCTACAGGTCATTGCGAGCCACAAGTCTTGGCAGGGCCTATGTATCATAGGTACCTTTTTAGTATCTTGCGGTTTTTTTTTTTTTTAAAAACGAAAAAAAATTGGATTTAATTCAATTTTGTCATTTTTAAAAAAATCTGCAATTTAATTAAAATAAAAAGGAAAAAAAATATTTTAAAATAAAATTTGTACCTAATTGAAATTTTTCTAACTACGGTACTTGCTAACGTAGGCATCTATACCATTGACTAGCAAGGGGAGAGGCAAAAAAATTCTCAGCTCAAGATGCCTAGCTCTGATTAGGATGAATGAGTAGGTGATCCTATAGTTTTGGGGTCTTCTCAACATGATGGTGATGTTAGATTTGGCCTAAAGTGCTCTAAACTTGCAGATCGCTCTTGGGATAGCTAACCACCCTCCACCTTCAAATAGTTATAGATTTGGCCTCCGGTGTCAAATTTAGATGAGCCAAAAGGTGATTCTAACTTTCTCCAACCTCCTCAATTCAATGGTAACCTCAAATCTAACCCACAAATCTCCAATATTGACCTACAATAGAAAGTTCCAATATACAAAACCCCATATTGTACCAAAATTCTCTCAAATGGGAAACCAATGACACTGTAATGGCTTTGGTACCATGTGAGAATTGGCTATGAGGGTAGCCACCCAAGATATAGATTCCAATTAATAGAAAAAAAGAAAGAGAGAACAAAATAGACAAAAACAAACTATACTCTCATCAATATGTAAATATTTGGGTCAACATACAATGTACATGAGCCTGCCTATAAAGGCAAGGCTATAGGGAAAAGAGAGTACACAATCATTACATGTGGTCCAATGAGATGCAAGGGTAGGTAGGGGTTGATTAAAATGCAACCACCCAACACAAGTAACAATGCATCCTAAGAAAGGACAAGTCCACCTAAAGTGGAAATGTGCCAATACTCCTATGCAATTCCCTAAGTAAGTGTAAGTGTAATTACATACTAAAGATAAATAGAATAAATTAATTACAACAACTCTATCAATCATTTTTTCAACACTAACTAGAGATCATTCCATTTTCTTGGGAGGTAGATCATACTAGACCATCTACAATTGGTAATTTCAAGGGTTTCTATTGAGTAGCAACATAGAGGAAAATGGACTAAATCCCATTTAATTATTTTAAATATTGCATATAGGATAGATTGGAGAAATACATATATACTTCTTTTACATACAACATGCGTACAGTAGATAGAATGGTTTTCAAGATTGCACAAAGTAGCCTTTCAATCAATTAATTTCCCTAGAGTCTTCAAATTCACCATAAAATGTTTCAATCATTAGTTTGATGGCCCTCCACAATTCTTTAGCATGCCTTTCTTTGGTCTACTCACGACTTGACACTATAAATGTGACTTGATCAAACCCACTTCCAATAACATTAGATTCAACCCATAAGAACGAGAGGAGTTTTGATCATTTCTTTAAGATGCCAAAATTACCCCATTACAACACACATGCTCCTCTAAAGATATCTTTAGTTCAAAACATACACAACAACATACTATTGTCTTTGATGGCAAACAAGTCTTGCATTATACTATTCAATTACCTTCCAACGAACACTATGTCCTACCTATTCATGCTATTTAGCAAGCTGACATGGCCTAACGATTAAGGTTCTCATGGTATCCATTGTTGGAGTAAATGAGGATTTATCCCATTTACATAGGCTGAAGATTACTTAGGCTGACATAAAATTTTAATATTTGCATTTCATAGAACATTATTTAATAAAGTTAAGGTGTATTTAACAATTATTGTTGGTAGTTGCTTATAATTGTACTTTACCTCATCACACCTTTGATTTATAAACAAAGTTCATGTACATTATTATGAATTTTACAATCTATGTAGGGGAAAAAGCAAGACTAGGTTAACATGCCCTAATCCTACCTTTTGACACACATTACGGAATACAAAAGAGCCTAGAGGTATCACACAATTGGCTACTTCTTCTTGTGAAAGAGAGAGCCATGGGCTACCTATTAGGATTTCTATTCCTTTGTTGAAATTGGAAGATCAAATGATGCAAGTTCAAACCCTAATCCCAAAATGCAAGTATGAACTAATAACAAGATTGCAGAATTGAGATTAAACAATGAACAGCTATAAACACAAGGACAAAACAAGAATGCAGATGCGTACCCGGAGTCAAAATCTGATTGAAAATGTTCGGGATGGGGGCACGGGCGCCACTGTCCTGATTCTGTCTCGAAAACTGCACCCGAAACTGCTGTTTTGCACTCTAGAAAACTACCGGAAATGTCAAAAAACACTGTCTATTAGGAGGACCAGGGTGCCCAGCGCCTTTGTCTCAGGGACCAGGGTGCCCAGTGCCCCTGTCCTGGTAGGAACAGGGCACCCAGCGCCCCTGTCCAGGTCTTTTACTCTGCAGTTTGATGTGGAGTGCGGTCTCGACCTGCTCTTCCCGGATCTGTCACCTGTGGTGTCATCTGAGTCCCGAAACCTACACTTATATCTGAAAATGGTATAGGCGGCTATATAGGGTTTTTCCTTAGTCAAACCCCCACTTTGATGATTTCCACCTCCATGAATAGCCAAGTTGTTTTGTAAAATGTATTGTGTGTGCAGACCTAGTGTGTGTGCAAGGTCCTAAAATGCAAGAAAGCAAACTAGAGCAACCTAGAAAGTAAACCCTAATTGCTTGTAAATGATAATGTAAATGCTCTAAATCAAGATGCAAAGTGATCTAAAGCATGAATAAAGGATATATTGAAGCTTATGCAAAGACATGAAAACAACATGAAATCATACCCAACCCTCAAGGGAGGAGTACAAGCCAATCTTCAGTCGGTAATCTCCTATTGTTCTTCAATGTCTTCCAAGCCCTAAATGGATGAATGAAATTGATGAATGTTTGATAGAAGGATGTTGAATGTTGTTGAATTCTTCAAATATCTTCTCTTTCGCTACATATGAGGTTCCTGAAAACAAAATTCGGATCCCTTCAAATGAAGAAAGAGAGCTCTTATGTAGGAAACCCTAGATTGTAATTTCGTCTTTTGGCCGACCTAGAGATCGAATTTCCCACCAATTTCTTGGGATTAAGCTTTATTTTATGATTGGATTGTGCTCCTAAAATTTCAGGAAAAATGTCTGGGACCATGTGCACTCCGGGCGCCACAGTCCTGACAACTTTTCACCAAATTTTCAGGGCCGTCGGATATGATGATTTTAGAGAGAATCTCGAAGTTACAGGTGATTTCAAGATGTTTTGACCCCCAAAACCAAGCCCCCAAGTTTGAAATAGGACTTAATTAGGGTTTTTGATTGAGCGATGTATTGGAGGAATAAGATGAAAAGGGCACGCTTTAACGAAAGGGCCCAACTTTATGATGCAAAGGATGATGAAATAGGACCTTAGACCTAATTAATTTGATTAATTAAGTGCTAAAGGAGCAATGCAATGCAAAATGTAAAATGCACTAAGGTGGGTGCTAAACTAGGTGTGAAATTGTACCACCCTAGCAAGTGCGTACAATTTACAATGCTACATTTAGCCCCCACTTTAGTGGTCATATGAGTACTACGTGCATATGTAAGCTAAAGTACAAAAAAGTAAACATCATTTGAAAAAGGATATATCCATAAGTTGTCAGACGAAGCCCCTAGTGGTATCTGCAGTACACAGTTAGGAACCGCACCCTACAAAACACACATTAGATCATAAAATTACCTAATTATTACTAAGGAAAGTGATGAAATTTGTGAGTAGCTATATGCCCCCCCCTTTTTCAACTTTCTAATTAGGGAGGTGAAACAGGGTAGCATGTTTACTAACGACAAATTGTGTAAGAGAGTATTGATGAGGGACGTTCACTAAATAGGCTTCATCAAAGCACTTTTTGGAACATCCTGAGAGTAGGGGAATGAAAATATGATTCCTACGCAACAAACGGCTCAAAAATCGCATCTCCCAAACTCAAGTTATGATGAAATGAATGATAAAGGAAAATTAGGGTTTCGAAAGTAAAGGTAAAGAAATGAAAATATATACTTTGAAAGTGACATTTGCATTTGTCACTTTATTGATTTCAGAAAACTGTTCATTGCAGCAGAGCACACATAGCCATCATCATGCCTTCACGACAATCGGAGCATCCCACGAGTATTGAGATCCTGTGCCAGGCCGTGATCGACGACGAGCCACTGGACGAGGTGAGTTGACTGAATGTTGACTTTTGGTGATCGTTTGTGGGCCCTGAAGTCTGACCCGGGCCCCACCCAAGGTGCCATTGTCCCTGTGGGGCACCCTGGTCCCCTCAGGGCACCATGGTCCTAATCAGGGAACCATGGTCCCTGACAGGATGCCATGGTCCCTGACAGGGCACCATGGTCCCAATCAGGGCTTGGCGAGGGGTTTCAGGGTTAGCATATGATGTTCAATAGTTTGCATGAGTTATTTTGATGATTGAGTACTGATTACAGTTATGTTTTTGTGTTGCAGGGTCTCCCATACATGAGAGAGCATACGGTGGGACATATTCTTCGCAGTTTGCGAGATCAGATTCCGCGACTGACTCAAGCAGAGAGAGACACATTGTCGATTGTGGGATTATGGTATGCGATCCTCATGCCAGCCATTCAGTTCCATCCTGCGATGCTGATGGCACTAATGGAGCGATGGGATCCTGACACATGCACATTTCATCTTCCAGTAGGGGAGTTGACGGTTACACTTGAGGATGTGTACTATATACTTTGTCTTCCTATCAGAGGAGCTATTGTTACATATGCGACCGATCAGTCAGCGGAGGACCATCAGAGAGAGCAGGTATATTGCATAGGGAGAGTCATGCCGAGTGAGACGAGAGGTCGCATCATGGTCAGCTGGCTCTTACATCCTACAAGAGAGGTGCCCCTTGTGAGACGCCTTATGATCGCCATCATAGCACTAGCCGTTTGCCCTAATGGGTGAGGCACGCATATGCATGGGGGTCTCACATGGTGCATCAGAGCGATGGAGAGACACAGGAGAGTGTATGCCTGGGGTTGGAGTATGCTTGCACATCTCTATCACGACCTTGAGGAGTATGTGTTTAGACAGGGTTGCAGCTTGATGACATGCACACTTCTGCAGGTGTGGGTATTTGAGCACTTCACATGCACCAGGCCTGTCGGATTTCCGCTAAGTACGGTGAGCGAGTGACCTAGGGTGTTTGCTTATCCACTTACCAGTGAGTGGAGATTTGGAGATCTGTTATATTGGAGAGTGATTTTTGATAGACTGACAGCCGAGGTGACCATATGGAGACCCTATCTACGAATGCATAGATGGGATGGGATGGAGAGACAGTTAGCATGCCTATAGAGGAACCGCCTACTATAGGGACAATATTTACACATCATAGTCCCATTCTACTTCGACCGAGTACGGAGGCAGTTTGGGCTAGAGCAGTGTGTTCCAGCCGATGTGCCCATCTATACTCGACACTCACGGGTCCTTCCCAGACCTAGAGCAGTAGCGAGACCGATGATAGATGACATCGAGACTACAGATATAGAGGGATCTGATTAGGATGTAGTCACTGATTACTCTGCAGTGCCTGGAGCACAGCGCAGGTATGTTTCATGGTTTATGAGATCATACCCAGGGCCTATCTTTCCACCAGATCACCCGACAGGCCATCTCGGCCCATGGAGACATGGAGACAGAGATGAGGACTAGGGATCCAAGTCAGAGGAGCTAGAGGAGGGAGAGGGTCATGAGGAGGCAGGAGATCCTGATCCACCCATAGGAGATCAGCCTAGTGCCGAGGAGGAGGAGGAGGACACGGATAGAGATGAGGA
Organism: Cryptomeria japonica; assembly: GCF_030272615.1. NCBI lineage: Eukaryota > Viridiplantae > Streptophyta > Pinopsida > Cupressales > Cupressaceae > Cryptomeria > Cryptomeria japonica. The sequence goes on from NC_081409.1 coordinate 749,952,801, forward strand.
TGAGGAGGATGTAGGTGAGGATGCGGATGAGGATGAGGATGAGGATGACGAGGAGGATGACAAGGAGGAGGATAGAGATGATGAGGAGGGGTCAGATGCAGCTCCCCACCATTCAGGAGATGATACCATAGCTCTGGATCCTCCTCTTATTCCCCAAAAGGGGGAACACGAGGCGATACAGAGACCTGTTCCTAGTACCGTCCAGCCTACACCCATCGTGCACAGATTAGTCAAGCGAGGGGAGCCTAGTAGATCCCAGTCATAGATGCTACCATATCATGATCCCTACTGGCGTGAGGGAGATCCAGGTATAGTAGGTTTATATTGATTGATTAATGTTTTGATGATATAGAATGGTACTAACAAAAATCTGTTCTACTACTATAGCTAATGTGCAGGAGTGGCGTTCCCTGATTCAGCAAGCAGTGACAGACATCTCCACGATGGCAGAGATCCCGAGTTCCTCACAGATTGCTTATAGGCCTCAGGGGAACGTGGGTTGGCATGAGGACTTGTTCTCCCCATTCCGAGTACAGGTAGACATATGGAGAGAGAGAGAGAGAGTCCTATCAGAGGACCTTTAGCGGGCACGGCAAGATCTAACATCTGCTCAGACTGAGGCTTCCTCCTATCGCGCGATCCTTATGGATAGGGATCGTAGGAGTTCCTCTCAGAGTCACTCATGGTCTATATCGCGCTACACACCTATGGGTCCACCTGCACGGCCAGATCAGGAGGGAACATCTAGTTGACACTCTCCAGCCACCAGCCCTAGGGATAGGAGATGATTTTATGATGTAGGATAGGTCACATTTTGGATGTATAGTGACCTATATTTGTATACGATCCACATATATATATATATATATATATACATGCTTCTCTTTTGTGTCAAATGTGTTATCTTTAATGCTTAAAACAATGTATATTTTGCTTTGATTAAATCTAATACATTTGGTAGATGTACATGTATGTTCAAAATTTAATTTCCATGTGATTGATTTCTCAATGCTCCATGATTAAATTGATACATGTGTGACTTAATTAAAATATTTAATCAAGTACTACATTGATGATAGGGAAGAAATATGCATTAAGTCTAAGAATCATATAACTAATGTGATTTAATTTTGAACTTAAACACAACATGATACGATCCTACTTAACACATAAGACATTGTATAATATGCTAGCATAATGGAAACGTAAATCTTTTACAATTTACATAAATGAATTCAAGACAAACTATAAAGTAGGGAAACACGCTTGTCAAGAACGAAGCAATATAGATTAAACACCATGACATTTAATTCTATTTTTCTATAATTAGGAGATACTAACATATTACCCAATGTTGAAGAACTGAAAAGAAGAAAAATAAGGAATGAAGAATTAAGCATAATATCTACACAAGTGCATAGCATTGATAGGTTCTTTAAGAGGCGTACCATCTACATCCGCTATTTTGTAAGCACCTAATCCATAATCTTCAATAACGATGTATGGTCGAAGCCAATTAGGACTAAATTTTCCCTTTTCTGCAGGTAAGGCATTCACATTGCGCTGATTCTCATAGAGGACTAAGTCACGTATTGAGAAGGAACGTTGAATAACCTTATCATTATAGCTTCATTGTAAAATTTTGTGATACGCTTGAATATGCACAAGAGCATTTATATGCTATTCATCAAGCATCTCAAGCTGTTGAAGTCGTTGTTCTCTATAAGAGTCGTCATCTACTATACCCTTGAGAGAAACCCTAAGTGATGGAATCTCTAACTCTAAAGGCATAATAGCGTCAGCACCATAAACAAGATTATAAGGAGTAGTTCCTGTAGCAATTCATACACTCGTTCGGTAGGCCCAAAGAGCATAGATTAGCTGATTACTCCAATCCTTACCATGCTTGTTCACGGTTTTGTGAAGAATTTGTTCAATTATCTTATTGGATGATTCGGCTTGACCATTTGATTGAGGATAGTATGGTGTAGAAAATCGATGTTTGATATGATACTTCTCGAGGAACTTCTTCACGTCCTTGTTCTTAAATGATGTTCCATTATCTGAGATTATAGTGGAAGGTATCCCAAATCGAGAAATGATGTTTTCTAGAAGAAGTTGACAAATCACTTCAGCAGTGGTAGAGCGAAGGGGAATAGCTTCTATCCACTTCGTAAAGTAATTTGTTGCGGTTATAATGAAGGTGTATCCTTGAGATGAAGGAGGAGAGATTTTACCAATGAGATCCAAACCCCATGCGGAGAAAGGCCAAGAAGCTACTTGAGAACGAAGTTCTTGGGTAGGAGCATGAATCAGATTATTGTGTTGTTGACATTGATGACATTTCTTAACAAATGAAAAAGAATCCTTCTGCATAGTTTGCCAATAGTATCCCATATGAAGTAATCTTTGAACCAAGGATTTCCCTCCAAAATGCCCCCCACAGGCACCTGAATGTGCCTCTTCAAGAGCAACGGGGATTTCCAATTTGTTAAGACAGCGAAGGAGAAGGCCGTCATAACCCCTTCGGTAAAGGACATTAGAAAGGATGATATACCTAGCAGACAGCTTGCAGATTCTAGCCCTAGTGTTTCTATTAGCGGAATCAGGAAAGGTACCATCAGTCAAATATCTTACGATATGCGAATACTATTCGTCTGAATCTACAAAGTCACAACATGTTACCAAGCTAGAATCATCTACAATAGCTGGAGAAATAAGGTTGTGAATAACAAATTTAAGATCAACCACAGGGTCCTCTAAAGATACAAGAGAATCCACACATGCCATTGTGTCCGCATGTCGATTATCTTTTCGAGGAATAGGTTCCATGGTATAAGAATCGAATTTTTGTAATAAAGAGATGGCAAGGTCTTTATATTGTGATAATTTGTCTTGTTTTGCTTCATACAATCCTGTTACTTGTCTTATAATCAATTGAGAATCTCCATAAATATGTATGTGTTTTATGTTCAGAGCTAAGGCTGCTTTTATTCCCGCTATAAGAGCCTCATACTCAGCAATGTTATTGGTACATAGGAAATTTAGACGATAGGATAAGGGAATAGATTTCCTTGTAGGAGAAATCAAAACAACACCTGCCCCCGATCCCGTACGACACTTAGAACCATCAAAGTATAATTCCCAAGTTTCATCTTTCTCTATAGAAAGAATGAAGTCATCGGGGAAAGACTCAGAATTAGGGAAGGAGAAAGGTGAAGGGGCCTCAACTAAGTGATCGGTCAATGCTTGTCCTTTAATTGCTCTTTGTGAAACAAATTTAAGGTCAAATTTAGTTAACATCATAACCCACTTAACTAGGCGTCCTAATAAATCAGTTTTAGAGAAAAGATGCTTTAAAGGATCAAACTTTACCATGATGTGGACTTCTGAATTTAAAAGATAATGTCTCAATTTCTGAGTCGCAAACACCAAGGCCAACCAGTGTCTTTCTATCACAGAATAGTGGGTCTCATAATCAAGTAAGTTACGACTTATGTAATAAACCAGACATTCCTTACCATCTTTATCATGCTGTGTCAACAATGCTGCGAGAGCATGAGAGGAAGCAGCTGTATACAGAAGGAAAGGTTTAGAAGGTTCGGCAGGTTGAAGAATAGGAGGACTAGCCAAATACACTTTTAAATCTTCAAATGCTTGCTGACAATCTTCGTTCCATTGAAAAGTGATATCCTTTTTAGAAGTTGAGTAAAAGGAAAGGTACGATCCGCAAGTTGATATATGAACCTACGAATGGCTTGAATCTTTCCTTGTAAGCTTTTAAGTTGAGACACATTTCTAGGAGGTGGCATGTTGACAATAGCGTCTATTTTCTTAGTGTCCACCTCAATCCCACGATGCGAAACAATGAATCCTAATAGTTTTCCACTATCCACACCGAAAACACATTTTCGGGGATTCAAGCGCATGTGATATTTATGAACTCTTTCAAAGATTTGACGAAGGATTTTAATATGATCTATACGAAGAATAGATTTGGCTAAAATATCATCAACATAATCCTCTAAAATCTTATGCATATAATCATGAAAGATAAGGGTCATTGCTCATTGATAAGTTGCACTGGCATTTTTAAGTCCAAAAGGCATCATTATCCAACAAAACGTACCCCAAGGAGTGGTGAAAGTGGTTTTAAATTGATCTTGAGGGTTAATGAAAATTTGATTGTATCCTGAAAAACCATCCATGAAGGATAACAAGGCATGTCCTGCCGTAGAATCAACTATCATGTCAATGTTTGGAAGAGGGAAATCATCTTTCAAGGAAGCCTTATTCAAATCTCAAAAGTTAGTACACATCCTTATTTTGTTATCTGGTTTAGCCATAGTGACAATATTTGAAATCCATGGGGAATAGTCGATAAGGCAGATAAATCCAGCCTCCAATAACTTTTCAATCTCAGCCTTAACAAGCAGAGCCACCTTAGGATTCATTTTTCGAATCTTTTGTTTCACGGGCTTAGCATCGGGAACTAAGACAATGTTATGAGTGACAATCTTAGGATCTATACCAGGCATGTCAGAGTATGTCCAAGCAAAGATCTCAAGGAATTCGTGCAATAGTTCTTCATATTGTTTCTGTTCCTCTTCATCCAAACATTTTCCAATTTTAATAACTTTCTCTTTATTGCAAGGGTCCATCTTAGCATCAGTGGTGTCACTTATGAGAAGATTACTTTGTTGAGGAGTATCCTTTAACTGAGGGAATTCTTTCACAATCTCATCATTATCGATCTCTTTTCCAAAATAGGCTTCAGTGTTCAAACAATAAGGGAGTCCCCTATTGTGATGATAATGAGGAAGAGTGTCATAGGCTCCCAAAAATTTAGCTAAAGTGTCATCGGTAGGGAAGACATCCAAAGCACAGTCACCCAAAGGATCCCCATCAATATACTCAGGGTGTTGCATTGATAGAGATGTAGAAATAGTATTAACACTAATGCATGGTCTTTTAGAAGCTTTAGTACGTTTGCAGGGATTATAGCCAAGTCCAAAGGCATAATTGTGAAAATTAGTCTCTAGAGGAACTTTTATCCCTTGCTCATGAGCACCGCAACCTTTTCCATGATATCCATGCTTAGCAAAAATGCGAAAACCACAACCATAATGATCAGCCATTTCAAGAAGAGAAGGTGGTTTTTCATAAGACAAAGAATCAAACTCTTCATAATTAGAGGTGTGAGGAGAAGAAGTTTGAGAAGCAGCCACAAAATTATTACTCATAGGTTCAGGTAAGATTGATTTATTTTTAACTTCTTCCTTCTTTTCAACTTTAAGCTCTCTAGAAGGAACCTTATATTCACCTACAAAGGTGGGATTGAAATCAAGAGATCCCCAATCATCTTCTGTGAGAACCTTCTCAGGATCAAAATCCTTCTTATGTGTAGATTCAAGTTGAGAAGAATCTTCTTCAGGAGCTCCAGGCTCATCGAAAGAATTTTGATCATCAGAGAGCGAGGACTCATCAATAGGTATCTTGTTTAAAGAGTCATCACTAGACGAGGATGGCTTAGAAGAACCCCCTTTAGAAGTAGATGTTTGTAGACAAGCTTGGAAATTAGTGTCACCTATCAAGGTATATGTCTTATTGTTATAGATAAATTTAACTTGTCTATGCAATGTAGAGGGGACAACTTGCATACTGTGAATCCAAGGCCTCCCTAATAACAAGTTGTATGTTAAATTTCCTGACATAACATGGATAGGAATAAGCAAAGTAACAGGTCCTACTGTGAGAGGTAGGGTGATAATACCTAATGAAGTCTTAGCCACATTGTCAAAGCCTCGAATGGGATGAGAATCAGGCTCAATGAGAGATGTATCCACATTCATTTTATGCAATAGATTAATGCTACACACATTAAGGCCAGAGCCATTATCTACTAGTGTTTGTCTTATAGCGGTGTCTTTCATGATAACCACAATGATCAAGGGATCATATTGTTGTTGAATTTCACTAGTAGGCAACTCATCTTGGGTAAACACAATTTGAGCTTTAGGATTCATCACAGAGTTAACCAAAGATGCTATATTACTAGATGTATTTGGTGGAGGAACATTCAAATATTTCAAGGCATCTTGTAACATTCCATGATGAGCGGAAGAAGTTTGAATCAAATCCCAAAGGGATATCTTAGTAGGGGTAGCTTTAAGTTGTTCTATGAGATCATATTCCTTACCCATAACTTGTGAAATATGGGGAGCTTGTGGAAGAATTGGTTGAGGATTAGGAAGAGAAACTGGAATAACAGGAGGAGGATTAGGCTACCTATTATTTCTGGTGTGATAAGTATGGGCAACGGCATTATAACTCTCTCTAGTTATTTTTGCTTGGCATAACTATAAGGACTTATAGGTTTTCTTCCTTGCACAGTGATAATTGGTTTATTCGGAGTATGAAAGGAATCATGATCATACCCTCCTTGGACAGTAAGGAGAGGTGATTTAGGAACTTGAAAGGTGGGAGAAGGATAAGCACCTTGGACTTCAAAGAGAGGCTTGTTATGCTCATTCAAGTTTATCATGTTAACCAATTTAGAAGTCTTGTTCTTGTTTAAAGATTTCGATAAAGCCACAAAGTCATCAAGAGTATCATCCAACAAAGCATGATCATACTAATTAAAAGGTTTATCTTTTGATTCAAAAGGAGACATCTCCTCATAGAGGGGATTATTGAAAACAACCATGTTACTAGATTTAGTGGAAGAGTTGATAGGAATGTACCCTTGAGAGGAACTATTCGACTTATCTTTCTCATCACACCTAAATGGCATAGTAACAAGGTTTATGAGTTTTTGGTAAAATGAAGGTTTGGCATCTTTAGGGTTTAAAAACTCATTTAAAGCTTCATCTAATTCATCTTGGCTATACTCATAATAATCATCAAAAGCACGAACATTTTGCAAATAAAAATCTGACATTTTGAAATAAAGGTTGCATAAAATTTAAACACACAATGCAAAGAAACACACTTTTTTTTTTTTCTTTTTAATGAAAATGAAATGAAAACACACTAAATCTAGATCTAGATCTAACAAATGCAATGCAAGAGGAAGCAATGATAGATTCACGTCGGGTTCACCAAAATGTGTAGGGGAAAAAGCAAGACTAGGTTAACATGCCCTAATCCTACCTTTTGACACACATTACGGAATACGAAAGAGCCTAGAGGTATCACACAATTGGCTACTTCTTCTTGTGAAAGAGATAGCCACGGGCTACCTATTAGGATTTCTATTCCTTTGTTGAAATTGGAAGATCAAATGATGCAAGTTCAAACCCTAATCCCAAAATGCAAGTATGAACTAATAACAAGATTGCAGAATTGAGATTAAACAATGAACAGCTGTAAACACAAGGACAAAACAAGAATGCAGATGTGTACCCGGAGTCAAAATCTGATTGAAAATGTTCGGGACAGGGGCGCGGGCGCCACTGTCCTGATTCTGTCCCAAAAACTACACCCAAAACTACTATTTTGCACTCTGGAAAACTACCAGAAATGTCGAAAAACACTATCTGTCAGGAGGACCAAGGCACCCAGTGCCTCTATCCCAGGGACCAGGGCGCCCAACGCCCCTGTTCTGGCAGGACTAGGGCGCCCAGCGCCCCTGTCCAAGTCTTTTACTCTGCAGTTTGATGTGGAGTGCAGTCTCGACCTACTCTTCCCGGATCTGTCACCTGCGGCGTCGTCCGAGTCCCAAAACCTGCACTTATATCTGAAAATGGTATGGGTGGCTATATAGGGTTTTGCCTTAGTCAAACCCCCGCTTCGGTGATTTCCACCTCCACGAATAACCAAGTTGTTTTGTAAAATGTATTGTGTGTGCAGACCTAGTGTGTGTGCAAGGTCCTAAAATGGAAGAAAGCAAACTAGAGCAACCTAGGAAGTAAACCCTAATTGCTTGTAAATGATAATGTAAATGCTCTAAATCAAAATGCAAAGTGATCTAAAGCATGAATAAAGGATATATTGAAGCTTATGCAAAGACATGAAAACAACATGAAATCATACCCAACCCTCAAGGGAGGAGTACAAGCCAATCTTCAGTCGGTAATCTCCTATTGTTCTTCAATGTCTTCCAAGCCCTAAATGGATGAATGAAATTGATGAATGTTTTATAGAAGGATGTTGAATGTTGTTGAAGTCTTCAAAGATCTGCTCTTTCACTATATATGAGGTTCCTGAAAACAAAAATCGGATCCCTTCAAATGAAGAAAAAGAGCTCTTATGTAGGAAACCCTAGATCGTAATTTCGTCTTTTGGCCGACCTAGAGATTGAATTTCCTGCCAATTTCTTGGGGTTAAGCTTTATTTTATGATTGGATTGTGTTCCTAAAATTTTGAGAAAAATGTTTGGGACCATGTGCACTCCGGGTGCCACGGTCCCGACAACTTTTCACCAAATTTTCAGGGCCGTCGGATATGATGATTTTAGAGAGAATCCCGAAGTTACAAGTGATTTCGAGATGTTTTGACCCCCGAAACCAAGCCCCCAAGTTCGAAATAGGACTTAATTAGGGTTTTTGATTGAGCGATGTATTGGAGGAATAAGATGAAAAGGGCACACTTTAACGAAAGGGCCCAACTTTATGATGCAAAGGATGATGAAATAGGACCTTAGACCTAATTAATTTGATTAATTAAGTGCTAAAGGAGCAATGCAATGCAAAATGTAAAATGCACTAAGGCGGGTGCTAAACTAGGTGTGAAATTGTACCACCCTAGCAAGTGCATACAATTTACGACGCTACACAATCTTATTGATGAAAATATCTTTCTATTTTTCTCTTTATGAAGGTTATATTGCAGGTTGTTGATCCTGGTTTTTAACTCCTAGATGATATCAAAGCGGACTATCTGTGTCTCATTTTGATAGTGAATTTTGAGATCCTAGAGCTTTGCCTATATCTACGTGGTCGAATTAAAGACGTTTCACAGGGTCAAGTATTCCCATATGCAAGCGGTTTCATTCAAGTTTTCATTGGAGTGGTTTATCTATTGTATTGACAGGGCCGAGTTAATAAGTTTTTACAGCAGTCGTTTTGGCCCGTGCAATACCACGATTGGTAGATGCCAGCGGGTTCATATTTTCTCGTTGATTAATCCGTGACAGTGTGTTCTTTTTTTTGCTCCGTACCTATAGGTCCCTTGCGTATCTCTTTTTCCAGACGCTTTACTCCTACATTACGTTGTGATCGGCTATATCTTCTTGACCGACGGTATGATCTGTGGATTGAAGATCTTTGTTGACCATATTCTCTTTAAGCGTTTTTGGCAGTCATGACTCCTTAACTACGGCGTAGATCGGGCTTTTACCATAGTTCAAACTTATTGGCTCATATTGTACTTATCTGCGCACCTATTTTGGCAAGGTTGAGTACCTATATCCCCACCTAGGCTATATTGGAAGGCCACCCATGATCAGTTTCGGATGACCGACGTTTAGCATTGTGCTGTGGTTCGCGGCTGTTTGCGGAGAATGGTGAGAGGTGGGTTGTATCATTTTTTTGAGTTTGGCCAGTTCTTGTCTTCGCAAGTGCGCTGATTTAAGTTCTCCAGAAGATCCACCTTCTCGCACTCAAGCTCATAGTGGTTTGGTGAAGTTTTGTAAACCTGATATTGATGGAAAGGTCTTTTGTCAACTTCATGGTGGTTGAGGTATTTTTCAGATATATTATTATTTGATGCTGATTTTATTTTGTTAAAGTTCAATATTGGTTTTCCTTCATTCTTGTGAACAAAGGGGCTTCTAACTCCATACAATTATCATCAATGAAAATCTGATATGGAGATTTTGTTGTTAAAATTTTACTTGGAGTGAATTGCATTTGGTCAAGATCCTGCATTCACAGGTGTTGTAGAAAAGAGGAAATAGTTTGGTAGAAGAGATGAAGCCCTTGAAACTCTTATTATCTCCATTTCTCCTAATTCGAGATATCATCTTGTATCTTGTAAAAGTCCTATTGAAATTTGGACTACCCTATAGAGTCTCTTTGGTAAGCCAAATAAAATGAGGAAATTTCAGTTGTAGAATGAGCTAATGAGTCTTGATCCTCAACATTTTGACAATATCTATGACTTCTTCATCAAGATTAACTCTCCTAGATTGTAGTTGTCTGAATGTGGAGTTACAAAAGATGATGAAGAGTTGATTCTATCTATACTTTCTAAGCTAGGTGCTTACTATTCTTTGTTTGTTATTGCATTTTCCTGTTATGGATGCTCTAGGTAATGTAAATAAAATGTCTTCTTTTGATGGTTTTCCATCTCATCTCACAAGGGAACAAGCAAAGTGGGCACAGGTGGGCACATTGACACCTTTGAGGTCTCCAACACTTACAAAAGATAAACATCCAAAGGATTCAAGTGGCAAGGACATGAAACAACATAAGTATTCTAAGTCTAATGAGAGAGTTAAAAATTCTCCTTAATAGCCTACTCCTAAGTCCAAGACCTCTTCTCAAGAGGAATAATATAAAAAATAAGAAGATGAAATGTGCTTATTGCAAGAGATTGGGACGTGTTGAGCATAGGTGTTATATTGAGAACACTGATGAGGTTACACACTTTTTTTACAAGAAAAAAATTCCACAACCTTAATCAATGTCTCCTTCTTCTCCTTCATCTTCTCAGTTGGTAGCACCTTCATCTACACAATCAGGGAACATAGGATTTGTTAATGGGATAAAAGGTAAATAACTCTTGGCTTCCACTATTCTTGAAAATTAGAGATGGATTCTTGATTCAAGTGCATCTCATCATATGGCATCTTCTATGAATATGTTCTCTTCTTTTGATCCTTGTAGTTCACCTAACATTTTGATGAAAACAATACATATATGAAGGTTTGTGGGAAAGGCATTATTTGTATGGGTGAGAGATCTTTCAATGATGTTCTTTGTGTACCCTCATTGACCACTAACCTCCTATATAAGTTTAACCAATTACTGATGGTGCACAAGGTAAGATGGTTGAGTTCACGCATGATCATGTATGCATTAGAGATATGGAAACTAGAGATATCATTGGTACAAGTTTTGTAGATCATGCATCTAGATTGTATTCTTTTTCTCATTTTCCTCCCGACGATGATTATGTTCCTTTGGTTGATGTTCTCACCCTTCCACCAAGGGTGAATCATGTTTGAGAGGAGAAGCATTTGTACCTTGATGTTCTTGAGACTAGTCTTGATCTTCTTCCTTCATCACTTGCTACTTCAAATTTGGTTTCCACTCTTGTGTAGGTTGATCATATTGTTCTAGATCTTGCTTCATGAGATGAGTATTTGGCCCATGTATTTTCAAATTGTTTGGAGAGTCTCATCTTGCTGATTTGGGAGACATATTTGAGGGGTTTTGTCTCTTCTTTGATGATAGTTTTAGCATAATTGTTGATTCATCCCCATCTTCTTTGGAGATTGACATTGGTGAGGGTTTCCTCCTTCACCTGATTTGTTTCATTTCTTTGTTAGGTTTGATCATAATTATATGTGGTATATTATTCAGACTTGGAGACTCCTACTTAGTTTTCAAATATTTATATTTGGAGACTAATTCCCTCCTCCTTTCAATTGGACATGAAGTGGCTCCTTCATCATTTGGTAGACGTGTTTCTTCCTGAGGGGAGATCTCTTGCTTGTAGGCATTGGATCACTTTTTAGTTCCAAGCATTCTTCATCGATATTGTAGCTTCTTCATTATAACAAGGATATTATATCTCTCTCTTTCCTTTCTAGGGGGGATATTTGATTGTATATACATGATATATTTAGTCCCTAAGGGATCTTAGTGAGTCATCCATGCATCGTCTTGCTTGTTTTGTTGTTTATATGTGCAAAGTTGAATCCAGTTTGAGTAGGATTTTTGGACTTAGCCAACAACATGAAAATATGCCAAACGAAATGGCATCCCATTTTGCAATAGAATCCCCATACAAAATCTATGAAATGATATCCCATTTCAAAAAAAAAATGGGATCTCAGTTGATTTTATATTGACAATGACTTATATCTACATAAAATATAACATTTAAGTATGACTCACATTTAATTATGTCTTGTTCCTTTCTTATACTTTAAGTTATATTTCATGTATATATTGATGGGATGTTTGAGAATGGTTTTAGATTAATATGAGTTATAATGTAAATTACAGAATTTAGAAGATCTTATAAATTTTTAGAGTAAGTTAAATGTCAGTAATCAATAATCTCCTATCAACATTTTCTTCCTCTCTTTATCTCACTCTTTTTATCTTCCTTGAGCTCAAGACCTCTATCCCCTCTCTACCTCTCTATATCACTACCTCCTTTCTCTCCCACTATCTAGACCTATCTCTCTACCTCTCTCTCGCATCCTTAACTCTACTCTTTGTCTCGTCTCCCTACACACCTCCTCTCACTCCTATGTATCTCTATTTCCCTACATATACCTCTCTATCCCTTTATACACCTTTATACATACCTTTCTCTCCCTCCCTACAAACTTATGTTTTTATACATACATCTCTCTCTCTCTCTCTCTCTCTCTCTCTCTCTCTCTCTCTCTCTCTCTCTCTCCCCCCTAGATCTCTCCCCCTCTCTACCTATCCATCAATCTACTTATTTCTATCTCCCCTCTCCCTCTCTTTCTATCCATATAAGTCCCCTATCACTTACTTTATCTCCCCTCTCACTCACTCTACATACCTCTCCCTCTCCCCCTCCCCCTCTCTAATTTTATAAAGAGTGTATCAAGAGATAGATAGATAGAGAAGGATAGTGGAGATAGAAACTAGAGAGAGATGGATAGGTATAGAGTGGGAGAGAGAGGAGGGAGGAATCGAGACATAGAGATGGAAAGAGAGAGAGAGAGGAAAGATAGAAAGAAGTGGAGAGAAGAGCATGGAAGAGAGCTATATGTAGAGAAATATATGTAGGTAGGGAGAGAGATATACAAAGAGGTATATGAAGATAAATAGAGGTGAGGAGAGACTGAGGGGAGGTAAATAGAGAGAGAAGATAAATAGTAGAGAGTTAAGGATGTGAGACAGAGGTAGAGAGATAGGTCTACATTTTGCGAGGGATGAGATAGAGTGAGATAAAGAGATCTCAAGAGGGGATAAAGGAAGAGTGATATGGAGAGAGATAGGTCTAGGGCTTAAGGGAGATAAATAGAGTGATATTGAAAGAGAGAGAAAATTCTAATAGGAGCCTACTAATTATTAAAATTTGATTAAGTTTGAAAATTTATAAGATCTTATAAAATCTAGAATTTGCATTGTAACTCCTATATATCATAAACCACTCTCAAACATCGTATCAATATATACGTGAAATATAACTTAATTTATACTTAAATTCTATATTTCATGTATATATAAGTCATTTTCAATATAAAAAATTAAACAATATTATAAAAAGTTATATTCCATGTACATATAAGTCATTTACAATATTAAAAATATATGATATAAAAATAAACAAGATGTCATTTTTGAAACTAGATCCTATTTTATTTTTGAAACTAGATCCTTCTTTACTTTGAATGAGAGCCCTTTTTCTTTTGAAACGGGATCTCATTTTTTACTAAATGTGATCTTGTTTTGTTTTCAAAATGAGATCCCCTTTTTTACTAAACAAGATCTAGTTTTAAAAAAAAATCTAGTGCCAATTTTTTCTTTGAATTATGCTTCAGGGAAAGACTTAGGGAGCCGACCCTTAGTCTTGGACTTGGTTAGACCCGAAATTTGAGGCCATGCCAGTGTTAATACAAAATACTGACTTTGGACATATATCTGGAGACCCTTTTTCTATAACTTTTTACTAAAATTTATACGCATTATAAATGATGCTGTGTAGATTTCAAATATGTAATTTTTTAAAAACTAGATTAGTTATTTTATTTTTAAAATAATTTCTAATGAAAAAGATCTATAAACTTGAAATAAAAGAATTATTATTCTTTTATTAACTTTTTTTAAAGGTTTTTGAACAATAAACTATATGAAATCAAACTATAGATAATTTTATACACTTCAAAAAAGAAAATAATAAAAATGTTGAGTTTAACTCAATTTATTCCTCTCATACACGAGGGGTTTTCAAAATAGCAATTATGTGTAATAAAAAAATTTAAAATATATTTTTAGAAAAAAAATTAGAAAAAAATATCCTCATTGATCTTGATCATGTTTAAAAAATTTCTTATAAGGATTCAAAATATAGTTTCATTTAGATCAAATTACGCTTGTTGTACATGAGAATGATATTGTCCTAAAAAGGTGACTTTTGAAAAATAGTTTTTAGAAATGCCTATTGAAACTTGAATTGTATCATCTAAGTATTAAATAAAATTACATATTTGGAAAATAGACTTCGAGCACTACATTGCATGTTTATTAATTTTTTTAATATTCACTCCTTAAGTGCTTCAAATTTTTAGGTCAATTGGGATGAATTTTGAAAAACACGTAAAACACTTCCACTTTTTGGCTAGAAAGTAGACTCAACTTGTTATGCACAATCTATTCCTCATTTTTGTAGATGCTTTTTCCCCCATGTAGTTTTCTCCTTTGTCTATTTGCGAGAGAGTTCTTTTCATTGTACATGGGTACTTGACATGGCCTTGGAGTCAAGACCCAAATTGTACATGAGTACTTGACATGACCTTGGAGTTAAGACCCATCTTGCATCTTGCTCATATTGCATGTTAATCATCTCCCTAAGTTGTACATAATGAGGGATGTTGGAGTAAGTGAGGATTTATCCCACTTACATAGCCTTAAGTTTACTTAGTCTGACATAATATTTTATTAGTTTTATTTAGGTGAACATTATTTAATAATATTAGGGTGCATTTAATAATTATTTTTAGTAGTTGCTGATAGTTGTACCTACCTCAACACACCTTTGCTTTATAATCAAGACTCATGCACATTATTTTGCATCTGAATACAATCCATCTTATTGGAAAAATAATTTTTAGTTTTTCTATTTACCAAGGTTATATTGTAGGTTGTTGATCTCGGCTTTGGAGTTTTATTCCTATATCCATACTTATTCACACCCTCTTCAACATGGGTGATATTAAATTAGAAGATTCCTAATTTCATTCTAATAGCTAAAATTTATTGTTTTCATTAAAGGGAAAATCAAGTTTTGCGGGGACCTAAAACCCCTTACAATAGGTTTTGAAGGGACCCGAAACCCTCAAATTTTACAAGGATCCGAAACCCAAAACGAACAGCTACCAAAAGATACATAAAGATAACTAGAAACCCAAACTCAACCTAGCAACAAACAAATATCAATAAAACCTACTTGAAAAGGAAGAAGGCAAAATCCTTTCACAAGCACAAGGGTTTTAACTAGGCTCCCTTAACCTTCAACAGATACCAAGGGTTTTTCTAAGCACCCATAACCTGAACATTGAGAAAGATCAAAGATCTCAAAGTGATAACCACCATATTCTTATTGATAAGAATACAAACACAATCTAAGACCAAAGGGTTTTGAAAGGCTCCCCAAACCTTCAACTTAGGTTTTGAACTAGTTACCAAAACCAACAGCATAGGGGTTTTCCTAAATTCCTCAACCATAATAATGGGTTTTAACAAGTCTCCAATAACCTTAAACTTAAGAATGAGAAACACAAAGATCACCAAATTCTTCAAGAACTCCACCTCTATAGGAGAAGAAGAATGAAGATCAACATACAAACCAATCTCAATAACCTTATAGCCAAGCTACAACTGACCAACAACATTCGACCAGCAACTCTTGACATCACACACAACACTTGACTCCACCTCAATAGAGGAAAGGTCATCTCTGGATCAAACCATCTCCTCCTCAATAGAAGAAAGGGCCACCTCAATAGACCAAACCAAAGAAGACCAAAGATGTTGAGACAAAAGAAGGAGAGCAAGAGTATTGGGTTTTAAAAAGGCTCCCAAAACCTTAAAGAAATGAAGAGCCACAAACCTGTCAAACACCAAGAAAGAAAACTCCACCAAAGACCCCGCCTTCAGAGAGACGGAATGATAGAGGATCAGAAGCATAGTGCAGAAGGTAGTAAGGAAAACATCTAATAGAAATGGATCTTTCAGAACACCTGAACAACCTCTCACGACAAAGCCCTCATAACCTCTCTCAACCCCAAAAGGAAAGCCATCCACCTCTATACGACTAGCATAGAGGGAGAAGAGGTAAGAGGAAATCCCCATCCTAAACCTATCCAACGAAAACTAAGAGAAAAACCAGAGAGCCAAAGCATCAACAAAGCCCCAACAATATAGGATGAAACCAAAAAAGCACTGGGGCCAAAGAAAAGAGAAAAAATGAACCCCCAAGGCAACAAAGAACTCTCCCAGGATGCTAGAAGGGCATGAAACTCCAGAAGAGCACCAAACAGAACCACCAAACAGAGGGGAAGCACTGAACCCATCGCAGGCTTTAAAAGAGGGTGCCAAGCGAAGAGGATCAGACACAGAGCAACAAAGAGTGGTGAGCGAAAACCACCGCAACCCAAACCAGTGGCGCATACTTGCCATTCAAAACCAGATGCCAACACCCCAGGCAGCGTCCACACAACAGTCAACACAACCACTCTCACCGACCGCAAGAGAACCAGCCCTCAAGGCACATGAGGGCATCCATAATCACCTTCTACCAAAACCATCTCCTACCAAGTCTACAACTATAGCCACAACACCGTTGACTTGGCCCCTGTCTCCCCAGAAACGGGCACTCTCGAGCTTCTCCAACAAAAGGTACATACAACTGGTTTCAAGGAGGAGCGAGCCACACCCTTCCCATCTCCACCATCTACATTCTCTGCATCATCTGCATCCTCTGCAACGTCCTCACCCTTTGAAACCCTACCCCCAACCCTCGTCCACTGTCGTTCCCACTCATGCTCGTTTCAAACTCTATAGGTGAAATTTAAATTTCCTTCCCACATTCTTCATCATTTTTTTCCCATTGACTCTTTTTAATTTAGATTTCCTAACTTGTCGTATTGTAATTATTGACCCATAACTTTGATTGCTAAATGATTTTCTAACTATTAGTAGTTTGTGTTAAGTATAAAAACTAACTACTAGCAAACCACAAAGAGTTTGGAAAGGGGGTAATATATTTGTTTTGTGGTAGCACTTAAATAGTGAGTCCTTTTTTCAATTGTGGATAATCATTTGGAAGCCATTTTTGTTGGCAAAATTTAAAGATGTTTCTACTTTTTTCATTTTAGTCTCCTTTGTGAAAATAAAAATTAAAAAATAGTGAAATTATTACATCTTTTAATTGGTAACTCATAATAAAGTATTTATTTTTGTAAAAGTGAATAATTTTCAACCCATGATCCATTGGAAATGATTTCATGCTATTGTTATAAAGTACCATTTTTTCCAAATTGGATACACTTTTGTGAACTTATAAAATATAAAACCTAAGAGGGTCTAATATTGAATCAAGGTGGTTTCTTGACTCATACTTTTAAGTATTTTAATAATTTATTTCTATAACACTTCGACATTCCTTTATAATTTCCTTCTAACATTACTCATTTTGGAGGGGTTTCTTGTGTTGTGCCTTTGTGCACTTCTGTGAGTTGTTTCTAGAAATACTTTCACAGAAATTTTTTGTAATTTTAGTTCAAGAGAATTTGAAAATATATAAAAGTTGATTATCATGAGTCATTAGTTTGAGTACTTCCATGAGTTATGCCTTGAGCACTCCCATATTTTACTTCATCATTTTCTTGCATAAAAAAAAAATGTATGTGAGACATCACAATTATTTGGAGATGATGAATGTAGTTTGATTACATGCATTAATGTTTCAACATTAATTTCTACTTATAGAATTTAATATTTTTCCTTGATAACTTTAAATATTATTTGCAACAAGATATTCATACATGTTTTCTAATACATTAGGATTGGCTTATACTAAACATTACATCTCTAAAATTGAAGAACCCTATACTATATAATTGGAAGAAACTATTAAGGACATTAGATTTTGTTTTGAAAATTATTGCATAGAGTTGATGTACACTTCACAAAGAGAATCCAAAGATTTTTTGTGCTAAACCATCACTTCATTTGTGCATATTGTCTATCTCCTATTACATCCAAATGTAGAGATGCTTCACAAATATCAGTTACAAATTCTTTCTAGCACAACTAGATGGAGAATTTGAGACATCTTTTAGGAGCTACATAGCCTCTCTTCTATCAACTATTGTGAGAGAAAATTTATTATACATTTTGGTAAAATCTCTTTTTTGGAGGAATTTTTTCCCATAGGGTTTTCCTTCTTTCAATGCCTTGTGAGAGAATACACTATACATGAATGTTGGCAAAATGGTCAGCGCTCCCCTCGGGATTTATGACAAGGGACTAACCGCCTTGTAGTGTCCCTCTTCCACTTACATTTTGATTCATGATACAATAGACTTATCTAGACTTATGATGATGGTTATGAATTTATTTCTATGCAGAAGACATTTATGATGTTACACAAACAAGTGTTATATTGATGACTTTTGATGATCTATGTGATGGCTGATATGTTATGATTATTCGATGGATGATATTTCTTGATGGACTTATATGTATTCGAGACTCCAATGTGATTTATATGATTTCATGATATATGATGATGATACTAACCCTGCTTCATGATGGTGATTTTATAAGATG
The DNA here is from genome assembly GCF_030272615.1 of Cryptomeria japonica. NCBI lineage: Eukaryota > Viridiplantae > Streptophyta > Pinopsida > Cupressales > Cupressaceae > Cryptomeria > Cryptomeria japonica. Next base: position 749,971,508 of record NC_081409.1, read on the forward strand.
TGTTTGTATTGGGTGACTGTCTTCATGAAAGGGACAATGCCTTATCACTCATCGTGAGCATGATACGGTGTTGCGATCCTCTTTCACTTGCCTATGACTATGATGTTGTATATATATGTTCTTTTGTGTTTATCAGTGGATGCAGGATTGTAGGTACTGGACATCAACTCCACCTGGTCTCATAGGTTTGAGCATGTCCTAATCCCAGTGCGAGTTGTTGGAGATGACTTGGTTTTCCTTCACCTACTCATGGTCTAGTATGTTCACCTTGTCCGTCTTCTCGGGTGTAAGTGTCATCCAATCTTGAGTTGGTATCTCGTTCTATCTATGTGTAACTAGTTATGTGTGTGTGTGTGTATGGTTTATCATGGCTTGGATTAATTAACCTGTGGTTGGATAATGTTTAATTAATTAATTAATTAATGTTGAGTAATAATTAATAGTCATAATTAATTAATAGATATTTGATTTATTGTTATTGAATTTATTAATGTTTGATTTAATAATTAATTGGTTTTATTTTGGATTTAATTGATTTTTATTTATTTAATTGATTTATTGACTATTGTTTTATTTAATTAATTTTATCCTTTGATTTTATTTATTGATGATTGATTTATTTTAATTTATTTTAGATATAGATGTTAAGTTGATTTTGGTTAATTAATAATTATAAAAGTATAAAGCCTATTTCTATTTATACACTCTTAAACAATAATAATATTATTATTTTTCTTTTACTATACATGGGAGGTAAACATAAAATAAAGTTGATTTTATCTACCCTCCTAATTGATTGGGTGAATTCAGAATAATAGGTAAGAAATATAATAAAATATTCTTACCTTGGAACTATACAAGATAGTTAAGAAATATTGTTTTTGGAGTATTTTGAATGGTTGGGATTTTTGCATAGTTTGTTGTGTATTTTCTATTTATTTGAAATTTATGGATGGCTTCCGGGTTACCAGTCGATAGGATTTTTGATTGAAGCTTTGACATTTTGGCTTGGATATTGGTTTGCATTTGGATTTTGGAAGCTTGTATTGTGGAAGTGTTAGACAGTTCAAATAACTGGAAGACAACAAAGAGGGGTGGGGGGCTGAATCAATTGTCACAGATTACCAGAGCCATTAGCAATTAAAACTTTAATACTGGAATCCAAAACATTAATATCGAAATGCTTAAACCAAATACCCAAATAACAAATAAAGTAATTAGGCATAAATTATAATCAGAGAATAAATACCATCCACATGACACCAAGATTTATACATGAAAAACCTGGTAAAGGGAAAAACCACAGTGGGAAGCTTACCCATAGTTAGATAATACTTTTGTAATAAGTATGTCAATTACAATTGAGGGGCATGAACTTGTAGGAAGGCCAACATCCTAGAGTGCACTTCTCATCACAAAAGGAGTTTCACTGACTACATAGAAATATAGACTACAATCTGGAGAAATGAGTGAACTGCAAAGATAGCATCTCCAATGCCTTAGTACAGTTCTGATTAAGCTCAATACCGAAGGACTAAAACCTCTTTCATAAAACCAACTCGATCTTGAATGATCGACCAAATCCTCTCCCTAACTGATATTGCATTATTCGCACATTACATATCCATATCCCATTCCCATGAACATGATCTATAATGAGATCTTACATCATATATTTACAAACCCTCGACCATAAACAATTAGGTCATCGACCAGACAATAAACCAATTACATAATTACAAAACATGTTGGCCAGAGACCAAACAAATAATATCCAACCCATAAGACATCCCAGAAACACATCAAGAGGTCCAATCCACATGTTCCATTAAGTCGGTCCATAACCTAGATAACATCGAGACCCAATATAGGTCCGCATGCTAAAGCAATAATCCTGATCCACCAAGTCTTGAACATGATCACCATCAACATCCTAAAACTCCATCAGAAGCCACACCAACACCACTTATGCATATCATCAAAACATCTTCATCAAAGCTCTATCAGTGAAACCCTCGCTGGAACCACAAACCAAGCTTCCAAGCAAACAAGATAGCATCTAATCACTAGACCAAAACCAACTAATTGAATATGAACATGAGTAGCATGAATAAGCTGATTTCATAATCAAATCATACTGAAGAATACCAGATCATGCTGGATCCAATCCAACCAAAAACCACACAACCAATCGGGACCAGAAGGGCGCCATTAAAGCATCCAAACCAGCTAGAGTTGAGATCAATTACAAAACATCAATGCAACACATAATCAATTCCACCAAATGGCCAACAATCTCCCCCTTTTGGCATTGATGGCAACACTAGATGTGAAAAACATCCAAGTGCTAATAGTAGAAAAGTTATCACAGTGAATAAATATCGGTTCAGTGCAATGTACTTTGATAACCTTCAATATTTTCTTCATCCATAAAACCTGTGTATAGTTAGTAGCAACAACAACATACTAAGATTCAACAATAGATAAAGAAGTACATGATTTCTTCTTTCTGATCCATGAAACCAATTTCTTTCCAAGAAAGAAATCTCCACCGAAATTACTTTTCTATTCATCAACATCACTAGCCCAATCTGCATCTATATATGCACATAAAGTAAAGTCATCATCTTTAGGGTACCACAAACCATATTCACATGTACCTTGCAAGTATCTAAAAATTCTTTTCACCGCACTCATGATTTTCTGTATGATCACTCTGAAGTCTAGATGGAATACAAACAAAATTCATTATGTTAGGCCTAGTCTGAGTCAAATAAAGAAGACCTCCAATCATAGATTTGTATCTTGTAGGATTTACCAGTGCAAAAGCATCTTTTCTTGGTATTTTATCACTTGTAACCATAGGAGTACTTACCGGTTTAGAAGCTACCATACCAAATTTATTCAAAAATTCCCTTGTATACTTATCTTGACAGATGAAAATACCTTTATCAGTCTGAGTAATTTGCAAGCCTAATAAAAAATTCATTTCCCCAATCATAGACATTTCAAATTCTTTCTCCATATTCTTAGAAAATTCCATGCACAACTTATCTTCACCTCCAAAAATGATGTCATCAATAAATACTTAATAATTAGTATATCATCATCAGTGACTTTATGATATAAATTATTGTCAACATTACCCTTAGTAAAACCAAGCTTCCAAAGATATTTATCCAACCTTGCATACCAAGCTCTAGGTTCATGTTTCAATCCATATAAATTTTTCCATAACCTGCAAACCATGTTTGTATCATCTGAAAGTGAAAAACCATTAGCTTGCTGAATATAAACTTCCTCATCAAGATCCCCATTCAAAAATGCACACTTGACATCCATCTGATAAACCTTATAGTTTTTATGGGAAGCATAGGCAAGAAATAATCCTACATCTTCAATCCTAGCTATAGGTGTAAAATTTTCACCATAATCAATTCCTTCCTTATGATAATATCCTTTACAAACCAATCTAGCTTTATTCCTTACCACTTCTCCATATCCATTCAATTTATTTCTAAAAACCCATTTATTTCCAATAACATTCTTATTTTTAGGCTCGGGAACTAAAGTCTATGTGTTGTTCTTCTCAATCTAATCTAATTCTTCTTCCATAGCTTTCAACCAGCATTCATATTTACATGATTCAATTCCTGATACTGATTCAACTTGAGAAATTAAACATACCTAATTAGTTGTCAGTCTTCTTCTTTTCATCACTCTATTGTTCTTATCCCCAATGATTTGATCTTCTGAATGATTCAATCTCACATATCTAGGAGTCTTTTGACTCTTTGTTCCTCTTACTAGTTCTTCAGTTACTATTGAATTTTTCTAATACTGTCAAAGTAACTAGTTCAGCACTATGTTCCTGTAAAGATTCTACCGATTCAGATATTATCATTTCCACTGTCGGTTCTTGCTCACAAACTCTTATTTGACTTCTATTCAGATCATCCACCTTGACATTAGCACTCTCCACAATTCTCTACAATCACTTGTTATAACATATATGACTTGCTTTCATTACAATAACCAAGAAAAATTCCTTCATCACATCTAGGATCAAATTGTCAATGATATCATCTCTCCTGATATAAAATTTACTACCAAAGATTATAAAATATTTAACTGTAGGTGTATTTCCAAACCATAATTCATAAGGTGTCTTATGGTTTTCTCCTTTGATATGTACTCTATTGAATGTATAAACCATTGTGCTCACTACTTCTCTCCAGTAGATATGAGGTAGACTAGCTTCCATCATCATTGTTGTAGCAGCATCCAAGATAGTTTTATTCTTTCTTTCCACAACATCATTCTATTGAGGTGTCCGAGGAGTATAAAATTATCTCCTTATACCATGATTTGACCTCAAACATTTAATCTTCAATCCTGTTTCTATCTCAACTTTAGCCTTAAAGATTTTAAAATTTTCAAAAGCCTCAGATTTCTCCCTTAGAAAAGTAACTCACATCATTCTAGAGTAATCATCAATGATTAGCATAAAATATCTATCACCTTGAAAACTTTTAACTCTAGCAAGGCCACACAAATTAGTATGAATAAGATCAAGAACATCATTAGATTTATCTTGTATACTCTTAAAAGAGGTTTTGACATGTTTTCCCTTTTGACATTCTTTACATACTGGATTATAGGGCTTCACAATCTTAGGTGTATCTCTAACTACCTTAGTTGAACTGATCTTTACAATGCAATCAAAATTCACATGACATAGCCTTTTATGCCATAGCTAACTCTCATAAATTTGTGCAATCAAATATGTCTTATCACTGGAATTCAAATGAAATATATTACCTTTTGTCTGTATACTAGTTGCAATCTAGAAACCATATCTAGTAATGATTTTGCATTTTCCATCCTTGAACTGTAACTGTAATCCCTTATCCACCAATTGTCCTACACTCAAAATATTATTCTTCAAACCTTCACCAAAATAAACATTATTAGTATTGTTCTTACCATCAAATGATATAGTTCCTTTTCCTTTGATCATACATGCTTTGTCATCTCCAAATCTAACTAGACCGCCATCAAATTCTTGCAAAGATAGAAACTTCCTTTTATCTCCAGTCATATGATGTGAACAACCACTGTCAATCACCTATTCATCCTTGTCTTCAATTTTAGCAGCAAGTGCCTTCTCTTTAGGTACATTGTCTTCTATTACCGGAACATCTTCCTTGATAGCCAAGAACACCCATTCATTTCCATTGTTGGGACCACTAGCAGAGTCTTCTGTCGGTTCATCATCAGAATCAGTAACACCATCCTCATCCGCTATGTAGCATGATTTGTCTCTATTTTTCCTATACTTATACTTGTTCTGATATCTAGGGTGAGGCTTAAAATATCTTCTAACTCTCTCTTCAAATCTTGAATTCCTTTCAGGACATCTAGATGCAAACTGACCAATCTTATTACATGTAAAAAATTTAAAAGGTTCTTTTCCTTCATAGTTACTTCCTACCAGTCCTTTAGGTACTCTTCTAGCAAATAGTGCTTCAAGTTTTTCAAAATCATCGTCTTCTCTCTTCATATCATCCAATTCCTTTGCATATAAATCTTTCCAATCTGGCTTACCGGTTGATGATGCAAATTCATGAAAATAAGGTTTAGACTTCACAGCTCCATAAGGTCCAAATTCTTCAAGCTCAAAAGAAAAAAAATTCCCAACCAAGGTATCTATGTTGATACAAGTATTAGCCATTATTCTCAATTCATTAATTGTAGTAGCCTTTATTTTATAAGCCGGTGGTAGTGCTCTCAGAAATTTAGAAACAATTTCATCTTCACTCACTAGTACATTTAGGCCTAATTTCTGATGACTAATTGTCAAAATTGCAAGGACACTACATCAGACTTTCGACCAATTTTACCATCAAAAACTCATCGTCAGGCTTCCCGACGATGCAATTTGAGTCTGTTGTTCAATGACGTTATCAAGTCCTCCGACGACAGCTATATTTTTTCCCCTGGCCACAAATTTTCGTAGATTACCATTAGAATTCCGATGGCCTCCATGTTTTCTCCTTGACGACTATCTGACATGGAGGTGACATCGGATATATAGCATCCTTGTCGGATGATTCTTTAATTGTCGTCGAAATTCTGACAGTTAGAGATGATGTGGGTCAAACGGTTTTGCTGTTGGTGCATGAAAGCATTGAACGAGTTCTACTATTAAAAATTGCATAAAACATTTATTATTTATTTGATTTAGTGTTATTTGCAAAAAGGGATTATCAATGATGTTTCCTTTCTTGAAGAATTATCTAAGATCTTTCCGATAGATAATATGTAACATCGAATGACTAGATCATTTTCTTTACAAATGCTTATTTTATTTAATTATTATCTGAGTGTGAATTAAAAATTATATCTGTACGGAAGCAGAACATACAAGCTGAAGAGTTATGTGCAAGTAAATTTCGTAAAAGAAAGCAAGCAGACATTATCTTGAATGACATGGAAACAAGCTCATCAGCTGCCTAGAAGAGAGCAATTGGAGAAAAGTAAAGGAAAGTGTTAAAGGGTGATAAATACATAGAGAGTATGCAATACAAACAAACAATGTCTGGAGTGTGTGATGTGATGTCTCTAATTTACGTCCAGAGGGACTAACCGATTTTGGAGTTCTTGCGAAACCTATTGGGCCACTCTTGGAGGAAATAAATGTGTTCATGCAAGGAGCACCTTTTTTCTATTATGAGAATAGGTTGCATTACATTGTATCCTAGGTCGATGCAAAGCAACCTCTTCTCCACCAATACCAGGTTGGCATTAAATTAAAGATCTTTCTCTTCTATCTAGTATTGGTGGAGAAGAGGTTGCTTTGCATTGACCTGGGATACAATGCAATGCAACCTATTCTCATAATAGAAAAAAGGTGTTCCTTGCATGAACACATTTATTTCCTCCAAGCATGACCCAATAGGTTTTGCAGGAACTCCAAAGCTAGTTAGTCCCTCCGGACATAAATTAGAGATAGCACATCACACACTCCAGACATTGTTTGTTTGTATTGCATACTCTCTATGTATTTATCACCCTTTAACACTTTCCTCTGCTTTTCTCCAATTGCTCTCTTCTAGGCAGCTAATGAGCTTATTTCCATGTCATTCAAGATAATGTTGGCTTTCTTTCTTTTATGAAATTTACTTGCACATCACTCTTCAGCTTGTATGTTCTGCTTCCGTATAGATATAAATTTTAATTCACGCTCAAATAATAATTAAATAAAATAAGCATTTGTAAAGAAAAAGATTTAATCATTCGATGTTACATATTATCTGATGGAAAGATCCTATACAATTCTTCGAGAAAGGAAACATCATTGATAATCCTTTTTTGCAAATAACACTAAATCAGATAAATTAAAAATGTTTAATGTAATTTTTAAAAGTAGAACTCCTGTAATGCTTTCATGCACCGATGGCAAAGCTGTCTGACCCACACCATTATCCATAATAGAAAAAATCAATATAATAGGCTATTATAAATAATATATACAAAAATATGAAAGAACATTAAATTACCATTACAAATCGATAAACCATTAAATAGTGAAAAAAGATATAAATTTGTAAATGTCTCCCTACAAACACCACAACCATAACCAAAACAAAAAAAGTTCTTACCCGCAAAAACTAAGTAGCTGGTGAGTTGCAAGTCTACAACATCTCTCAGATGATCGAACCGTTTCTTAATTTTGTTCTTCTGATTAGTCAATGGATTTAGTTGCATGTACAAGTTTTCTATCTGAAGCCTTTTGTTTCCCTATATTTGAGACTTAATAAAATTCTTGTGAGTAGAATGGTGAAGATTATCACCCAAACAAATCATATGCAAGGGAAACAATCTCTTAAGGTCCATCTAATCTTGAGACAATGATGCCCACTTTAGCAAGTCGCATCCTAAATTGACAAGACTCATGATTGGGACCCAAAATATGACCACTCATTTCTTGTGTGAGGATTCAAGAAAGATTCATCAAGGTATCATGTTCAATTTTAAGCATTTTTAGATTAGATGGAGTGCATTTCATCTATTTTATGCCCAAATATTTCATCATACCACTTTCTTTTTGAAGGCGACTCATCGATTGCGCTGTTTGGGTAATGCATTCCAAATAGATATAGTTGCATATCATTTATCTATCTTGAAAGCCTTTTATCCTGATGGGATTAAATTAAAGTTCTTTCTCTATTTTCTGGTGATCTTTGGAGCAGAGGTTGCTTTGAATTGAGCTGGGATACATTTAACTTGTGTTGTATCTATGGAAATATGTGTCCTAGGTCGATGCAATGCAACCTCTGCTCCACCAATACTGGATAAAAGAGAAAGTACTTTAATTTAAAGTCGTCAAGATAAAATGCTTTCAAGACATATATTAGGTATAAAAGGAAGCCTACCCTGTCATTTGAAGGGGTTTACCTACAATTCAAGTGATCTCTTAATTATAAAATCAATTCAATTCCAAGTGGAAGGTTTAAGGAGGTACAGTATCATCATAATTAATGTTAGAGAGTGTTGTGTGAAGAAGAATGGCCACGAAAGGAGTGACTATCCTAAGTGCTTGAGACTATCATAAAAAGTGAGTTTTGTAGTAGTGAATCTTCCTTTGACCTTTGTGTGTTTGGGAGGGTAAAGACCCACATATCAAATATCTACTTTGACATCCTAAGATGGTGTCCACCTACTCTAAAACCTTGTGGGAACTCTCTATATGATACTAGCATATACATAACATGTACCTCTTATATAACCCTATGTTGGCTAGGCCCCACCATAATTAGAAGATCCTAACTACTAAAAACACTAGATTCTCCCCTAAAAGGTTGTTGAGTTATAGAAGGCCTAGCTTGATAGCCGTATAGTCTCTCATACCTAAAATATCCTTGTGTTGATGATGGTCACATGTGACTACCCTATGGCCCCTACTATGCTCTAGACCTTTGTCCCTAATATTGATACTATTGGGTTTTTCTTAGTAAATCATATAGTAGGTCTAAATTATCCTTTGAAAGATGGGGAGGCCTATGGACACTTTAGTCCCTTCATCAAGGTTACAAACTTCTCTCATGCCTCTTGTGTCTTCCCATGTACCTCCTTTTCCATAAGAGACTTTTCCATAGCAACCCTAAAGTCATTTGGATCAGCCATGTGTAGGAAAACTGAAATTTTGGGCTTTCCACCCCTAATGAAATAATTGACAAGTAACTTATCTTGAATGTAATCTACAAAGTACAAGAACCCCAAAAACTAACTCTCATGTTGAGCCACTATGAAACCTTATTATGTAAATTGTGAAACTCATCTATGCATCTCTATCAAAAATATTTTGAAATAGAACACACTTTGAAGCACTCCAAAATGGTATCTGGAGAGGGTTTCCAATGTGAGTTGGTGCATTTTATCCTCCCAATACCACAAGGTGGAATCAAGTCCTCTCAAAAATTGTATTGAAAATTATGCCTTTAGGTTGAACACATATAGATGCAACCCAAAGCATAAGTCCAAGCTAAGTAACCAAGACTTATCCTGAACCCCATTTGTAGATCTTAAAAATGTAGAGGATTGGAGATGAAGCAACTCTCAAATATGATCCTTTGGCTCATGATATGTGCTTGCTATAGTCTATACCTCTTGTACTTATGCATGATGAGGCTAGGTAATGTGTATTGATCAATATTCTATCTCCTCTATGTGAATTTCCCAAATTCAAGGCGAACTCCTAATAAGCTCCCAAGATGCAAGTATATGCTCCTCTACTACAAGTGGATCCTCATGGCTTGTAATATTTGAGGTCCATACTCGGGCTACTCATCTTGGTGAAAACTCTCAAAGTGATATGACCCTTCCTTCCATTTCCTACACCCTATTTACTATCCCACACCTCATAACCTTTACCTCACTTCCTATTATTATTACCTTCCATCTACCCTATCTTAACCTCCTCCACTTTCCTACATCCTATCCTAAACATTAATCTCATACACACTTACTTTTGCTTCACCTACCTAACCCCATTCCATCCTTCACATCCTTTTATCTCCCCTCATTCACTTTCCTACCTTCAAAACCCCTAACATATCCTAACTTACTCTTTCACCATTACATCCTTCATCACTTACCTCCCTATCTTATCCAAACCCACACCTCATAACCTTATACCTCTCAGCTTCCATTTTATACCACCTTCCTAACGGTACACTTATGCTCCCTTCCAAAACACCGACAAAAAATAGCACTCGATCACTACAGTGCTCTCACGGTAGGTATTTTTTGTCACAACCATATATACTAGCATCCATAATTTGCCAAAGGCATTACTTATATGAAGTGGACCGGTTAACTTTGGACATCCACGTTTCACAATGTTCTACAGGAGTTGCAAGATGATTGAAGCCATCTGGACCCTAGGATTTTCCTTACTTTTTTGTGTCTTCTGCCATAGGGAATTGATTCAAGATTTTCCCTGTTTTTAGTTTGCTTATTTCTCATTTTCTACCATAGGGAACTGGATAGCCATTGAATAACAAATTCATGCACATCCAAACCTTTGACCTGCAATCGAAAACTTTAAAATTGGTCAAAATGTCCATTAGTCCAGTCGTTCATTGTTGTAATCCTCTTTTCTTGCCACTCTCTTTAATTGGGCTCTTCTTTTTACATTTTGAGCTCTTTTGTTTAGATTTCTTCAATATTATAATTAACCAAAAAATGGTAACAATCCATGAAATTGTGTGATGCTTTATAAACAGAAGAATGAAATTATCGAATGTGGAACGAAGAGGTATCACAGAGGATTACGCATGTGTGCAATTAGTTTTCAAGTAGAATGGAATGGAAAACAACAAGACCCAATATATGCTTCTATTGGCCCTATTTGCATCCATCATCTATAGTCCATTCATGAAATTCAATGATTGTAGGATATGCACAAATCGCCTTTGTTGAGAAGGTTTTATAAACATTCAAGCAATTACAATTGGTATGTGTGAAGCCAGTCTTCGCAACCTTCGTCAACATCTTCCCTACCTATGCTAAAGAGATTTGAAATAGAGTATGGACATACATCATATGATAAAGTATAGCAAATTTATTTTTGTATTTGCAACTTCCTTGGCTGACATGTACACAAAACATGGAAGTATATACAAGGCACATCAATTGTTTGACAAAATGTCTAAAAAGAGAAGTCACCTTAGGGGATGCCACGATTGCAGGATTTTCACAAAATGGATGTATTGTAAAGGGTTTAGAAAATTTCAAGTTGGTAGATGTAAAGGACAACTCTGCAACCTTTGTTATTGTCTTCCCAACCTGTGCAAAATGAAAGCTTTGGACCAGGGTACAGATAAAATCAGATTTAGTGGTTTGCATGACAATATACAAGTAGATTCCTTGCTATTTCCCATGCCATATTACCTTTCTAGTTCTCTAAATTACTTTCCTTTTCATACAACTAAAAAATGAAAGTAGACTAGCTTACAACTTGATTGGATATATTTCTCTAGCATTAGGTTTTCTAGGATTACTTTATCTGTCAATTTTCTAATCTAAACCAAACGAGACAATTTAGATTTAGTACAAATTTCAAAATCAACTAAATTAGTATGAACCTAGGAAATGCAAACTAGAAACTAAAAAAGGAAAGAGAACAATGGCCATCTCAAATGCTTCTTTAGAACTATATTGGACCATTAAGCAACATGTCTAATAAAAGAAACTACTTTTGGTTAGTGTCATACTAAATTTACACAATTATTCTCTAAGCTCTTGAAGACTATTTTTCAAATCCAAAGTTTTGGATTTGAAGAATCCTACATCTATGTAGCAAAAGAGAAAAAATGGGAAAGAAGAAAATGTTAAGGCAATTTCTCAACAAGAGCACAAGACATGGAGTGTTGGGTTGTTCATGGTGGAACATAAAACTCCCAACACAAAGATCCAAAAAGCTACCTTGAGCTCTATCAATTAATATCCATCAATGCATTTCATATATATCTTTTTCCTTAGCTATCAATATGTTCATAGTTTTAATATCTTGTCTTGATGTATGTCCTTCATTAATACCCTAGTTTTTAGGTTTCTTCCATGAAATCATTTTCCAATCATTGACTTAAATTAGAGCAAAATAAAGTGTGTTTTATAGCAGGCTTATGCAACAAGAATATGTGGGAGTAGTCGTGTTGCATTTGCATTCATATGGTGTGGAAGATTTCATATTAATTAGTGGCATTAGTGTAGCAACTTGCAACATGGTATGAAGATTCAAAATGGATTTTTCAAAAAGGATATCTATCATGAATGACATCTACCAATCCACTTCCACACACCAATGGTTTTTTGAAAGTTTGTGAAAGATGAATTCAAGCAATTTTTGGAGTTTAGTTAGTAAAAATTTATAGTTCCCTTCCATGACATTGATGTGTTGCCAATCTCCAAGTGAAAGAAGATTGTATCTATTTGCAAGTATAAAATTTCTTATACCTTCATGGCTCATCAACTAATGTCAATGACATTTTCCATATAATTTACATTACTTGTCAACTATGAGTATTATAAGAACAATGCTATGGGTAAGGGAGTGATTATTTTAGGTGTTAAGTTTTTAGTTAGACTTGTGTTCATCTAACATGCAATTTCATTATTCAGGCAAGCACATCTATATTAGTAATTGATTTGGAATCTAAAACTTTTCTCAATAAACCAACAATTGTGGTAGTATTTTTTTCATGTCTATAATTGTGGGTATTCCATCATCTAATGATGATGAAATATCATTGACATAGAGCTAAATTCTTTTTTAGACATCTACCAATCCCCTCTCATTCACAACTCTCTCAAAAAAGTGATCAAGATCAGATCTCTTGTATTTTCTGCATTTTAGATTATATGTTTCCAAATTTTTTTTCCAATTTTGTAGAGGACAATGCATAGCCTAAATTCATTGCATTCCATGGGAAGACATCTCCTTGATTCAATATGCCAAATAGTTAAAGTGCAAATAGTTTCACAATTTACATACATATCCAACAAGGTAGTTAGTTAAAGTGCAAATAGTTCCACAATTTACATACATATCCAACAACGTAGTTGCATCTATAACATGTAACAAAAATCTTCCTTGCATTATGCTTTGATAAATGCCAAACCCTAATCTAAATCTCATGTCTTCACACCAGCATGCAGAAAGCAAAAAAATATTGTAGAGATTGAATTTGTATTTGCCAAGAACATTTGCTTGAAAGATTTTATGAACTTTTAAACAAATCAATTTTGTGCATATTTTGCATTCATAGCAGGCCATGAGACCAACCATGTCTTTGGGTTGATTCTATCAAATTATTTGCATATGTTGTTTATGTACCCACAATTTTCTTACACATCTATGAGGGTAATTTTAATCGCAACATATCATGAAATCTCTCTAGCCTTTCATGTTTTCATAGATTTTCATATTATTTTTGAAAGATCCTTTATTGAAACAAAAATAGTTACGTTGATCAAAAGTTTTTCTCTTTTCTATATTTAGTTATATTTATACTTCTTCTCTCTCTCTCTCTCTCTCTCTCTCTCTCTCTCTCTCTCTCTCTCTCTCTTTATCACACACACTCCCTTTACTTTTCTCCATTTATCTTCTTGTTTCCTCTATCACCCTTTCACTCTTTTTCCCTCCTATTTTTTGCTCTCTCTCTTGTTATATTCCCCTCTATCTACTTTCATGGCCATTGCTTTCCTAAAAGTTGTTTCATATCTTGCTACAATTTTTTTTTCAAATACATATCTATGTAATACACTTGCCACTAAAATTTAAATTTAATTTCAATCAAAGAATGTCAAACGGATGAAAACCTAGACTTCAATGTTAGATTGATATTTATAAGCAATGTGGAGATCATTTCATTTTCTTTGTTGTCCCGTGTAATGTGTGAGACCCCACATTGGGATGTGAGGCTAAAGAAAAGGAGAATATACCCTTTCAAAAAAAATCCCACATGCACCACGAGGAAAAATCTTATAGTTTTTTGAAAAAAGTGTTAGGACATTGACAATAATTTTGAATGGATTCTCCATGCAACAACATCTATAGAGGACAATAAAAAAAATGGTAGAGAGGAAATAAGTGAAGGTAATTCCATTTGAGGAGAATATAAAATGGAATGTTAGGTTACCCATGGGGTAGATATAATTCCCAACACACATTTAGAAGACCATCTTTGGCTCTCTACCAATCTATAGAGGACAATAAAAAAAAATGGTAGAGAGGAAATAAGTGAAGGTTTATTCCATTTGATGAGCATACAACATGGAGTGTTAGGTTACCCATGGGGTAGATATAATTCCCAACACACATTCAGAAGGCCATCTTTGAATCTCTACCAATTAACAAGATTTCAATTTCTCTATGTGAACATAAATTTCATCAACTTTGTATAATGTAAACAAATTGAGCCATTGTATACATTCACCATGTTCTACTTTTTAGATTGTAAATTTTTTTTTTCCCTTACCATGTTAAGGACAATGCATATCTTGTAATTATTACATACCATGGGAAAACATGTGTTTGAGGAATTATTTCTAATTGGTTTCTTAACAATTTTGAAAAAACCTCAATTAACAATATATTGTGCTTTGTTTCAAATATTATACTTTGCCCATACAATTAGTTTATCAAAAGGTTATTCGATGTACCCATTACACACCAAGGTGAAATTGCTAGTTAGGATATATTTTACATAATGGCACTCGATCACGTAGGTTTAGGTCATCCCTCTCCTTAATTAGGATATATTTTGAATATGGAAAGTAGTGTTAATATGTTTCAAGCTTACTATATTGTTCATTATTTAAAATGCAATGTTTAATTAATACATGATTGTAGGATTGTTCAACGGTTTCGGTCTTGTAAGAAATTCTTCTTTTAAATCGATCATATCATATTACAGAAACCTCTCACCACTGCTATTGGCAATTAATCTGATAAATCTATAATAAAATTTGAATCTAAATATTTGAATTTGTATAACAATGAATTTACTAATTATACCCTACCTTTTTTCTTCAACTGGATCTTGTAATGCCCAATTTAGAGTGAAACGATGATAATTGAAATGGCCACCTTGACAAACACATTCCTACAGTGATTAAACTGGCACAGGGAACCTATGTCCACCTCCCTCCTTCATGTTCACCAAGGGATGGCCCAACAATAACTAGACCCCCACCCGTGACTTCTTGAGCGCGTAATCAATCCAGATTCTTTCACCGAAATCGGCATGGGAGGAACGTACACTTCATTCCGTGGCTGGAGAATTTGTGGCATAAAGGTTCTACAGGGAACCAACCATTTAACTCAATTTGTTTTATTCCGTCGTAGTGTCAAAGCATCTATCCAGAAGTGAGATGTGGGCAAGGAACGCAATGCATTATGACGAAGAGGCAGGATGAAGAGGTGGGATTTTTTAATGGTAGAGGTCAATGGGAAGAAGAGGTAGGATTTATGAAATGACTTGGTATTTTCTTTTTTTTTTTAAGTAATGCCCGCGGTCATCAGAATTTCAATGAACATGGGCACTTTTTCTTAAAAAAACATAAATGTCATTGCCAATTCCTTCTCTGTCAAAACCAAATGTTGCATTATCATTGGAATTCTGATGAATGTGGGCATTTTTAAAAAAAAAAATCAAATTTGATCACAATATACCTTCTCCATCGGAAACCTCCGTCAGAATTTTAGGCCAAATGTATTAGTGACTTAAAGTTCCACTACAACATTGAATTCCCATAGCAATCTCATTTACCCTTTCCATGAATGCACTAATCCTTTCATCTTCTTCCATCTTTAGGTTTTCATATCTCACCCAGTAACCATCAAGTTTAGCAATATTTACAATCGGGTCACCTTCATTAAGAGCCTCCAACTTATCCCATATAGCCTTTCTAGATGATTTATTGGTTAATCTCATTATTTGTTCATCAAAAAGTGCACACAAGAGGGATTCTCTTGCTCTAGATTCATTCTCAAGATCCTTACCCAAGTTTGCCGAAGGAAGATTACCAAATGTCAGATTATCAGATGTAATACAATTCTGTGTGATCTCCCAAATCTCCTTACCAAGAAATCTTAGATGAGTCTCCATCTGAATCTTCCATACTATGTAATTTGTTCCATCAAGCCTAGGAATATCTCTCTGAAAGATAGCTCCAACTGAACTAGGTGAACTTGAATTGTTAGTCACCATAGAATATTCCTCAAGTGGTTAAGTTTTCTATAGAGAGGACCAAAGCTCTGATACCAATTGTTAGATAGTTCAAATAACTAGAAGACAACTGAGAGAGGGGTGAATAAGTTGTCACAGATTACCAGAACCATTAGCAATTAAAAATTTCATACTATAATCCAAAAAAAAAATACCAGGATGCTTAAACCAAATACTAGAATAATAGATAAACCAATTAAGAATAAAAAATAATTAGAGAATAAATACCATCCACATGACACTAGGATTTATACGTGGGAAACGTGGTTAAGGGAAAAACCATGGTGGGAAGATACTCACAATTAGATAATACTTTTGTAGTAAGTATGTGAATCACAATTAAGGGGCCTACACTTGTAGGAAGGCCAACAACCTAGAGCACATTGCTCATCACAAAAGGAGTCTCATTGACTACATAGCAATATAGACTACAATCCGGAGAAATGAATGAACTGCAAAGATAGCATCTCCTATGCCTACATATAGTTCTAGTTAAGCTCAATTTCGGAGGACTAAATCCTCTTACATAAACCCAACTAGATCTCCAATGATCGACCAAATTCTCTACTTGATTGATATTACATTATTCGCACATTACATATCTATACCCCATTTCCATGACCATGATATATAATGAGATCTTACATCATATATATACAAACCCTCAACCATAGCCAATCAAGTCGGCCACCAGACAATAAACCAATTACATAATTACAAAACATGTTGGCTAGAGACCAAACAAATAATATCCAACCCATAAGACATCCTGGAAACACATCAAGAGGTCCAATCTACACGTTACATTAAGTCGGTCCATAGCCTTGATAACACAAAGACCTAATATAGGTCCACATGCTAAAGTAATAATCTCAATCCACCAAGTCTTGAACATGATCACCATCAGCATCTGAAAACTCCATCAGAAACCACAACAACACCAATTATGCATATCATCAAAAGATCTTCATCAAAGCTCTGCCAGTGAAACCCTTGCCGGAACCACAAACCAAGCTTCCAAGCAAACAAGATAACATCTGATCACCAAACCAAAACCAATTGACTGAACATGAACATGAGTAGCGTGAATTAGCTAATTCCATAACCAAATAATACTACAGAATACCGGATCATGTCGAATCCCATCCAACCAAAAATGACACAACCTAATGGGACCAGAAGGGTGCCAGTAAAGCATCCAAACCAGCTAGTGTTGACATCAATGATAAAACATCAATGCAACACATAATCAATTCCACCAAATGGCTAATGGGAAGCTCTTCTTCAATTTTCATCCTTGGATTTGCGATCTTTAGGTTGGAGTTCTTCCATTTTTAGATTTTCTGAAATTTTGTCTTCTTTGTGTCTTCTCGTGAAAATTATTTATTTGTGATTATTGAATGGATAGGGAAAAGAAAGACATTATAGTTTAAATCCTTTGGAATTAAATGAATGAAATGGGAAATTGTAAATTGCTCCTTATTTTTTAGTGAGATTCTTGAGTTGTTTTGTCTGTGTAAGTGAATGGTGGATAAATGCATACATGTATTTACTTTTTCTATGTGTTTTTAGAATGTTCTTATTGTTATCGAATGCTCATTCGGGTATTTTACTCCTTGTGAACTCTTGGTTGTAGTAGGGGCTATTTTTCTATGTCTCGAGTGTTTCTATGACTATGTAAGAGCTCATAAATCTCCCTATGACTATTTGTGGCATATTTTAGTCTATTGTAATCATGTTGCAAGTGTGTTTGGGTGTTTAGAGTTTCATTTGTTAAGTCCATTTGCCCTATGCAAAGTTAGAGTTATCTCCCATGTGCCTAGACTCCCAAAATGAAGTTTTAGCCAACTTGCTTATCCACTGAGTTGAAAAATCATTTTTTTGAGTTGCATTTGATGAATAAACCATGTGTATACCCTTTCTAATGCTCATCCTACCACCTAGTCATGCCCTTGAGGTCATTTTTGCCTCCTTTGTAATTCATTGATAACATGTAATAATTGATTGAGTTTGGGTTTCACCTAATAAGATAATTCTATTTGGTCGGGCAATATTAGATGGAAGTCAATCTCCCTTTTACTCACATAGGTTGAGATGGCTCCACATGTCTGTTAAGGTATTATTTTCACCCTTCTTTTGTGGGGGTAGCTTGTATGACTATTAGGATTATCGATTGTTCTTCTTTGTGAGGATAGTATACATGTCTACTATGGGTGCATATTTACCTTTTTTGTGAGGCTAGCACATAGGATGCGTGACTAGTAAGGATGGCCATATTCCCTTCTATATGAGGACAACATGTGATGACACTCCATTCCTACATGTGACCATGTCCATATGCCATGATTTTATTGTATGCCTCTGGAAGAGTCTATTGTTGATTACAACCTTGTGTTGTCATGTGATTATTGTTATGTTGAGTTCATTATGTGCTATGTTGAGTCCCATGGTTGTTAGGTGTCATCCTAGGTCTTGAGTGAGTGTTGGAACCCCATGTCATCTCCTAGCATGGGGGGTGGATCCTTTGGTTCCACATGGTCAGGTGGTTTGATGCCTTCTTCCATTGGGATGTTCTTCTTTGGATGATGTGTGTATGGACTGAGATTTCTATTATCTCTAGATGTGTATGTAAATTGGAACCTAATCTATGTAATTATGATTGTTATCATGCGGTATGTAACTCAAAAGGATGTAATTGTAAAGGAAGCCATGTAACCAATATCTTGGAATATGTGTAGCGAGACTTGTAGAGGATTAATTTTGAAATGAGATATATAGGATAAGATTATTCTAAATGGATATTCATGATGAATGTAATTTCCAGCTAGTAGGAATTAAATGATTGCAATGATTGTGTATATCATGTGGGTGGTAGTGAATATAATAATGATCTTGTATGCCTTGATTTGAAGGATGTTAATCCTTACTATCAGTTACTCTTGGGATATGCAAATGAATAAGTACTCATGGATTTGTATGGATTCAATGATTCTCTATTGTGTTTATGGGTTATGGAGTTGATTTCTATCCATTAGGGTTAATATTGTATCATGATGATTTGCTAAATGTGGATACAAAATATGTGCTCTCGTGATTCATGATATCTTGTAATATGATGTTGAAAGATTATGACCTTAGAATGTATTAAGACAATTTTATACCATGTGATCTATATTGTGGAAGTGTTCATTAGGAATGGGTTTGAGTTAGATTATTTATGTGTGAATCTTGGTGGTATAATGTGTTGGCATTTTGGGTTTGTTGTAATTTTGCATAGAGATTGCAATAATTATATGTTGTCATTGATGTCAATTCAATTGGTAATGGTATTCATGTTATTGCTGATATTTTTGTTTTTGATATTGGCTAGTAACCTATAAGAAGAGATTTGTGGAAGATGCTGTAAACTAGTATGTAAAGTTTGTGAGTTGAACCGGTAAACTAGTGTAAAGGGTTAAACCTTTCTATGTAATGTAACTAGTAAACCCTATCAGTTGTTAAACCCTAGCCAATCAAGTTTGTTGGTTTATTATCTAATAAGTGGTAATGATGGAGACATGTGTGATCATTGTATGTGGATAAGTTCAATTTTTTTTGGTGCATTTGGTTATTTTCTAGGGAAGGAGCAAAGTGGATTGCATCTAATGCACAATGCATGATGAGTCACAAAGTCTAATGAAGCGGTGATCATGGAGCGGTTGGAATTTTCTTGAAGAATGTAAAGAGATTGTCATGATCTCTAATGGTCAAGATTGTACTGACTTGTTTGTAATCTCGATGATGATAATTAGGTTTTTATTGTGTTACCAACCTAATTGGTTTGAATTTAAGGTGGATGAAGTTGTTCATAAAAGTTGTTGGCAAGATTGGTAGAAACTTGTTGAGTGTTTAGTTGCCTAACTAGTGAATGGATCTGCACTTTAAGTGAAGGAAGATTTAAGCTTAAAAGGATCTGATCAAGCAAATGTAGTGCTACTTAGATAGATCAAGAAAACCTGTTATTTTCCTACAATTACAGCAGAAGTGAAATCCCTTAACCGGGTAAACTCTAACAAGCTTGGTTACTCATTAAATCCTCTAACAAGGTGGTCCATTAGCTTGGCTTCTTAAATCCTCTAGCGAGGTTACTCCTAATAGTGTATTGTGCTTTTCACAAGACATATTTGTAAATCCCTTAACTTGGTGATTCCTAACTAGAATTAGTTCTTAATAGGACTTATTGTAAAGCTTTAATAGGCTTGGATCCTAACAGGGTGAACTTTAGAAGAGTTCAGATAGCTATCCTTGTGAGTCTCATCTCATCATGGTTTTTACCTATATGGGTTTTCCATGTATAAACATTTGTATCAAGTGGTGAATGTTTTTACATGGTTATGATCTTATTTGTTGATTTGGTTAACTTCTGATAAGGAATGATAACTAGAAGCATTGAGAGATGAATATGTTGAGTTATGATTAAGAATTGTTGATGTTTACAAGATTGAAGTTGTTTACTGTTAAGTTGTCATAATAGTTAAATTGGTTGATGTCAGGTATTCTTATGAATATTGATCTTGACTAAGATATGTTTACTTTGTGTGATTGAATTTGAGTTTGGGAACTTTGTATCAGTTTTGCATATATCGATTCACCCCGCCTCTCAGTATTCCACCGAATACTTATTCTTTCATCATACCATCAATTGGTATCAGAGTGTCTTAGGTCCTCTTAATCTAAAAGCCTAATAGATTGAGGAAAATATCTCTTAGATCATGCTGAAGAAAGAAGGTCTGAAGTTCAACAAAGATAACTATATAATATGGAGCGACAGAATGAAGATTTACATTAAGAGTCTTGGTAGTCAATATTAGGATCATATAGAAACCAAGTATATTACACCGACTGGAACCCTAACTGATGATCAGAAGAAAGAACAACAAGAAAATCACCAAGCATTAGAGGTTGTTATTAGTTCCCTGTGTGATGTTGAATATGTATATTTTCATGGTCTTGAAACTACATATGAATTGTGGAAAAAACTTGAAGATATTTATAGCAGTGATGAAAATGTTAAGATTGATAAAGAGGAGAGTCTAAGAGGAAAGTTTGATGACATGAGAATGTCTGAAGGTGAGAATATCCAGTAGTATGATCAAAGGATTAAAGAGATAGTTGGTGAGATAAATAGTGCAGGAGGGAAAGTGGAAGATTCCACTGTAATCAATAAGGTACTAAGAACCCTGCTACCAGTCTATGCTATCTGAGTTGCAGCTATTTAGGAGCTGAAATCCATTGGCAAGACAAAGGTAACTCTTGACTCTATTATTGGCAAAATTATTGCTTTTGAACTTAATGGCTATGATGGTAGTGTAGAAAAATCAGAATCTACATTGAGAGCTTTTGTCTCTAACCCATCTGTGAGAAGAAGTAGAGATATCGGCCATAGCTATGAATCTAGATCCAATAGAGATGCTGATGATAAAAACAACCTAGTGGAACTTAAAGCATTGTTGGCAAAACAACTACCTAGAGGCACTGGTAAATATAGAGGTAAGCTACCTTTAAAATGTTTTGCATGCAACAAGATTGGTCATATAGAAACTAATTTCCCTAATGGTGAAAATGAATACAAGAGATACAAATTTAAGAAGTATAAGGGTAAAGACAAGAGAGATTGTCTTGTAGCTATTGACAGTGGTATTACTGACGAAGAATCTGGTTATGATGCTAGTGAAGATATTGTGTTTGTAGCTATTAAGGAAGAAATATTAGATCAGAAGGCACTAGTAACTAGAATGGATAACTCTGATGATTGGATCATTGATAGTGGTTGTTCACATCACATGACCGGTGATTGGAGAAAATTTCTTTCCCTAAAGGAATTTGATGTTGGTGTTGTTAGATTTGGCAATGACTCACCCTATATGGTTAAAGGAAAGGGAGTTATTTCTCTTAATGGGAAGAGCAATGGTGATGATGTCTATTGGGTTGAAGGCCAAAAGAACAATCTTTTGAGTGTGGCACAACTTAATGATAGAGGATACCTACTGGAGTTTAGAAATGGTATGTGCAAAATCTTTGACAACAAAGGTGAATTGATTGCAACCAGGAAAAAGAACAGAGGTAATCTATTTCATCTTAATCCTAAAGTTAGCAACTGCTTGATTCCAAAAATTGATGATAGTTGGCTTTGGCATAGGAGATTTTGTCATATAAATTTTGACGATATTGTTAAAGTAAGCAAATCTAAGATAGTAAGAGGTCTGCCTCAGCTAGACAAACCGGTTAATGCTCTTTGTAAAGAATGTCAGTTGGGAAAAATGACTTCTTCAACTTTCAAGAGCAAGTCCTTCTCCACAAAGCACTTGTTAGATTTGGTTCATATAGATCTATGTGGGCTGATAAGAACAAGAAGCATTCAAGGTGACATATATTTCATGATCTTCACTGATGATTGTTCAAGGATGATGTGGGTCACATTCTTGAAGGATAAGAATGAATCTTTTGGTAAATTCAAGGCATTTAGAGCCTTAGTTTAGAAAGAGAGTGGCAAAAAGATAAAATGTTTGAGAACAGATCAAGGTGGTGAATTCACTTCTGTGGAGTTCACTAAGTATTATGATGATAATGGTATCAAGCGGCAGCTTTCTACACCAAGGACACCACAACAAAATGGTATAGCAGAGAGAAACAATCAATAAGTGGTTGAAGCTACTAGAACTATGTTGATACAAGGAGGTGTAGCAAATTTTTTTTGGAAAGAAGCTGTAAGTACAACTATCTACACAATGAACTAAGTTCTGGTGAAAAGAGGTAAGGAGAAGACCCCATATGAATAACTGTATCAGAGGTCACCTGATGTTAGGTATTTTAAGATATTTGGAAGAAAATGTTTATTAAAAGAGGTGATTACATAAGCAAGTTTGAAGCTAAGAGTGATGAAGGCATATTTCTTGGCTATTCCACCAAGAGTAAGGCCTATAAATGCTTCAACAACTGGACACAAAAAATTATTGAGAGTGTTGATGTTTGTGTAGATGAATGTCCTAAAGTTTTAGAATGAATCAGTTCTGAGAAGAAAAATGAAGATCCTTGCATTTTGCTTTTGGAACTGGAAACTATTAAATCAGAAACCGGTAAAGCAAGTCCTGATGTACTTGTTCAACCGGAACAAATAAATTCAGAAGAAGACAATAATGAAGAAGCTGAACCTGAAGAGAATGATCATGTTATTCCTAGGTATGTGAGACTGAATCACACTCCTGAATAGATAATTGGGGATAAGGATGCTGGTGTACTAACTAGAAGGAGAATAAGAGAGAACTTTTGCATGATCTCCACCTTTGAACCTATAAGTGCTAAGGAGGCATTTGGTGATGATCATTGGGTGAAAGCTATGGAGGAGGAGTTGGATCAAATTGAGAAGACCAAAACTTGGACCTTGGTACCTTGATCAGTAAACAAAAATGTTATAGGTACAAAATGTGTGTTCAGAAATAAGAGGCTTATATAGAGTAGCCTGATAGTTATGCATTGAGAAATAAGGAAGACATGGTATGCAAATTGCATAAAGCTTTTATGGATTGAAGTAGGCACCCAGAGGATGGTATGAACGACTTCATACTCCTCTGATGAAGATAGACATTGCTAGAACTAGTGATGATGTTCAACATTTATCTCAAGTTTGAAGGAGATGAAATACTAGTCAGTGAAGTATTTGTTGATGACATTATATTTGGAGGTAATGATGACATAAGTAATTGCTTTGTAGATGAAATGAAGAATGATTTTGAGATGTCATTAGTAGGGGAAATAAAAAATTTCATAGGCTTATACATATAACAAATGAAGAATGGTATTTTCATTAATTAATCGAGGTATGTGAAAGAGGTTTTGAAGACTTTTAGTATGAGTGACTATAAACCAGTTGGAACCCCAATGGTTACAGGTTGTAAATTGTCCAAGGAAGATGCATCTAAATCTGTAGATGAAAAAGAATACAGGTCAATGATTGGCAAATTACACTATGTTGTTCATAGTCAATTGGATATTACCCATGCAGTTGGTATTGTTGCTATATTTCAGAAGAATCCAAAGGAGGCACATCTGATGGCAACCAAGGGAATTTTTAGATATCTAAAAGGTACTATTGACTATGGGTTATGGTATGAATATGGTGGAAATTTTGATTTGAAAGCATACACAGGTGCTGATTGGGTAGGTAATATTGATGACTAGAAGAGTACTACTGGTGGAGCATTCTTTCTAGGAGGAAGGTTAGTCTCATGGAGTAGTAAAAAGTAGAGTTGTACTTCACAATCTACTATTGAAGCTAAGTATGTAGCAACTTATATGAATCACACACAAGTTATGTGGATGAGGCACATTTTGGAAGGTTTGAAGATGGAAATCTCAAAACTAATAAAGATTTTGTGTGATAATACAAGTGCAATAAACATTTCAAAAAATCATGTTTTGCATGCAAGGACTAAGAATATTGAATTGAAGTATCACTTCTTGAGGGAAAAAGTTCAAAGTAAATATGTTATCTTGGAGCATGTTTCTACAAAGGAGCAGCTTGCAGATATCTTTACCAAACCTCTGCCTAAGACTACTTTCGAGTATCTTAGAAGTCAATAAGGGGTTGTCCCTCTTGATGAAGTTAGTTGAGCATGATGTTGATTGCATCAGTCCCTAAATTACTTGTAGAATCTTACATGGATTGATGAAGAAGTGGATGTATTACACAGGGGGAGAATCAAGTTGCAGAATGATGTTGGTGCACAGTGAGAGGAGAATTAATTTTTTTTTACTTTCACTTTGGCATTGTTGTCAAAGGGGGAGAAGAATTATGTGATTGAGGAGAAGAACTATTTGTCTGATTAGCTGAACCAACAACAAGCTAAAGATAGACAGAGCAAGGTGAATACTTGGTAATGTAAACTACGATTCCTATTCACCAATCTCAGTAGCAATCAGAGGCATTCATATTTGTATTGCCATCAATGCCAAAGGGGGAGATTGTTGTCATTTTGCATAGATATTGCATTAATGATATGTTATCATTGATGTCAAATGAACTGGTAATGGTATTCATGTTATTGATGATATTGTTGTTTTTGATATTGGCTAGTAACTGGTAAGAAGAGCTTTGTGGAAGATGTTGTAAACCGGTATGTAAAGTTTGTGAGTTGAACTGGTACACCTGTGTAAAGAGTTAAACCTTTCTATGTAATGAACTAGTAAACCCTATCAATTGTTAAAACCTAACTGATCAAGTTTGTTGGTTTATTATCTAATAAGCCATAATGATGGAGATGTGTGATCATTGTATGAGGATAAGTTCAAATTGTTTTGGCATGTTTGGTTATTGTCTAGGGAAAGAATAAA
The DNA here is from genome assembly GCF_030272615.1 of Cryptomeria japonica. NCBI lineage: Eukaryota > Viridiplantae > Streptophyta > Pinopsida > Cupressales > Cupressaceae > Cryptomeria > Cryptomeria japonica. The sequence continues at coordinate 749,997,175 of NC_081409.1, forward strand.
GTGGATTGCATCAAATGCACAACGCTTGATGAGTTACAAAGTCTGATGAAGCGGTGATGATGGAGCAATTGGAATTTTCTTGAAGAATGTGAAGAGATTGTCACAATTTCTAATGGTCAAGATTGTACTAATTTGCTTGTAATCTCGATGATGAGAATTAGGTTTTTGTTGTGTTACTGACCTGATTGATTTGTATTTAAGGTCAATGAAGTAGTTTGTAAAATTTGTTGTCAAGATTGGTAGAAACTTGTTGAGTGTGTAGTTGCCTAACTAGTGAATGGATCTGAACTTTGAGTGAAGGCAGATTGAAGCTTAAAGGGATCTAATCAAGCAAATGTAGTGCTACTTAGACAGATCAAGAAAACCTGTTGTTTTCTAACAATTACAATAGAAGTGAAATCCCTTAATTGGGTAAGCTCTAACAAGCTTGATTACTCATTAAATACTCTAACGAGGCAATCCATTAGCTTGGATTCTTAAATCCTCCAATGAGGTTACTCCTAACAGGGTATTGTGCTTTTCATCAAGGCATATTTTTAAATCCCCTTACTGGGTGATTCCTAACCGGAATTATTTCCTAATAGGATTTATTGTAAAGCTTTAACAAGCTTGCCTCCTAATAGGGTGAACTTCAGAAGAGTTCAAATAGCTATCCTTTGGAGTGTCATCTCAACGTGGTTTTTACCTATTTGGGTTTTCCACTTATAAATATTTGTGTGGTTATGATCTTATTTGTTGATTTGATTAACTTCCGATAAGGCATGATAACTAGAAGCATTGAGAGATGAATATGTTGAGTTATGATTAAGCATTATTGATGTTTACAAGATTGAAGTTGTTGGTTAAGTTGTCATAATAATTAAACCGGTTGATGTCAAGTATTCTTATGAATATTGATCTTGACTGAGATATGTTTACTTTGTGTGACTGAGTTTGAGTTTGGGAACTTTGTATCAGTTTTTCAGTATACTGATTCACTTCCCCTCTCAGTATTCTACCGAATACTTATTCTTTCATCATACCATCGTAATGTGTTAAGAAGGGTTATTACTTGTTGTTATGATTTGTGTATGAGCATGTGATTAGTAATCTTGATGTGATGATATTTATCTTTAAGAAATGATCTAGTTCCACTTATAGTGTTGGATCTGTGGTTTCATTGCAAGTTAGATGATCCTTGTAAGATTGTGAATGAGAATCATTGATGATCTTAGAGACAGAAGTAGAATGGAAATTGTAATAGTGCATTGTTGACATTTCATATGGTATGTGTTAAGAGATGATATTATGTATGGATTAGATGGAAATGATATAGGTATCTTAGGTGGCATCATGCACCTATAATAGTTAATCATTGATGTTATACTTCATGTACTTGTATATGTTAGTAATCCTATTGTTAAGCATTGTGAATCTTAGATTATGATCTAGTACTATCTTATGAAGTGATATGTGTTTGGATTCAAAATGAATAGAATGGATGTAAAATAGTGGGGGATTAGGAACATTTGAATTGGTGCTCTAAAATGAAATTAGTCTATAGGATGTTACTCTTAAAAGTAGTGACGTTGAGATACCCTAGGGGAAAAGATGATATGATGTGTTATTCAGGTTGCGTAGTTGTGTTATGATGTTCCATGCTTTGTTGTAATTAGCAAAAGATGTAATTTGTAATGATGCATTTAGTAGATGATGTATTTGATATGCACAAGATGGATGCTATAAATGTATGTGTTGTTTAGTATATGAGATTTTAAAAAAACAATTATCTCTATTTGTAGTTAGATTAGGTGTATTTCTCTAGGGTATTTTGGTGGCCATTACATCTGGTATCAGAGCCCATATTTCAAACACTGGGATCTCTGCTTAAGGTTGTTGCTCTTAGTCTTGCGTGATGTACTATAGTGTGCTCTTGAGTTGAGTTCTTGATATTTGTGATGGAAAATATTATTGGAATATTTGGAGATCTTGTATATTTATTCCTTGTGTTTCTCCCTAATTCTTCCTAGAAATCATAATTGTGTGCAAAATGTGTATTCATTTCTTATGCATGCTTCTTAGATGAGAGTGATGTCTGTATGATTCTATGTGGTCTTACTTGCTTGTAAATTTTAATGCTTGCTTGAATATTAGAATTTGTTCTCCCTATATTAATGATCATACTATAGGATGAAAGAGAATTGTGTGTGTTCTCTTAACTAATGTTATGTTCATAGGATCAACTTGTCACATTAAGCCTCTTATGAATAGTAAAATGGAGTGTCTGTTATTTGTGTAAAGCATGATCTAAAATTGAAGAACTTGTATGCTATGCACTTGTATAAGAAAATAGTAGTTGTTGATGCCTTTCTCTTTCATGTACTCTTGTTTGTAAATGTAAGGGGATTTAACTAGTGAAGCATGGGTACCAAATAGAACTTTTGGGTGTTTTCATATGTGTATGATTTTGCATTTGAGAAATGATTGTGTTAATAAATTGTATCTTCTAGTAATGGCTTGAGATTTCTAACTACATTTGTAATATTAGGAGACCTCATCAAATTTGAATTGGCATATCTAAGAAAATGACGTGTATAGCTTCATAGTATGACAAACATGACATATCTAGGAATCTCGTATTGCTCATGCATAATTCTTGTGTGCATACATTGGTTGATTGGCAAGTGTTTTTCCTCCTCTTCTCTCTATTTGGATAAAAGGATCATAGTTCTTAGGAGTTTATTGATAATAAGTAGAAACATTGGATACTTATTGGTGTAGTATGGTATTGCATTTATTAAAGGAAAAGATTGGATAAATAAGATTGTTTAGGATTGAGATGTATGTATTGCATCCATGATTTTGCTTACAGGAATAATTAATTAGATAGAATGTATATTAAATGGAAAGTGTAGGAAGTTTCATGAATCAATGGATTAAAAGATCATGTTGATACTTATATATTGGAACGGAAAAAAAAATTGATGCATTGCATGCATAGTATAGGAAAATTTGGGAATTATATCATTATGTCTTTATTTGGTTGGTAAGATAAAACCCTTAGTCTTAAGTAGGTGTGGTGTGGATTGTTGAAATGTTTGATTTGATCAAATTCATAGATTAAAGACTAGATGATATCTCCTTATCCTATTCAAATTCAAAGGACCATGTTCATTCCATAAATTGTAGCATGATGAATTGATAGTGTGTTGTATGAAGTGGTATTGCAATTCTATATGAATGTGCCTCTTGATCACTAGATGTTCTTGGTTTGTGAATGATTATAGTTAAGGGATAGTAGGAGATAAAAACTGAGTAAGGCATTATATGTATGTAGTTGAATTCATGTCTATGGTATTAAATGGAATTGAAGTGATGGTAAGCAAGGTTGTGATATGAAGTTTCATGCTTAATATAGTAAATTGATGGATTAATGTTATGTGTGTTGAAGTATATCATTAAGTGATTAATTGAAGAACCAAAATTTGTCTCTACTATAAATCAATAAAGGTGATCATTCTTGATGCAAAAGCATCCCCGATCGGTGAGAAATCTTGCATCAACCAAAAATATTTCCTTTTCATTTTGTTATTGTTTAGTTCTTGGTGCAGTTTTCTGTATTCTTATCGGTATGTAATGGTAGTTGCTTGTTCTTCATGGAAGATTTTATTTTCAGTTTCTACATGGTTTCATGTGCTTGATATGAGATTTTCAGTTCATTTGGGCTCTTTTCAGGATAGATATCACTTCCAGTTGGCTATTTCTAGGTTCCTGGTGCAATTCTTATGCTTACTGGTTGGTTTTTCTTCATTAACGACATGATTCTTAGCATATGGATGCATTTTGGGTCTTGTCTGATATTGTTTGGCATTTGGTCGACCTTCCTGCTGAACCGCATCACTTGGTTGTTATTTTTTGGAAAGATTTATCTAATTCTTAGGGCTGACCTAATTACACATTTCATTTTCGTGCATTGGTGAATGTAATCTTGTGAGGTTGAACCAGATATGTTCTAATGGGTATAAATATGGTGTTAGGTAATCATTTGTAGGGGTAGAGGAAGTAGAACTTGGAATAAGGATTGATATTCACATGTTGTGATCTGATTGATTTTTAGAGTCTTAGTTGGTTTGTATCTAGCTTGTAGCATGCATGTAATCAGTTAATTACCGAATGTTCTTGGATGATAATATAATGATTGCTGGATGATTTATGGAAGTTCTATGGCTTTAATATGATATGTTTATGTGAATTTATTATGTTTTCTTGCTGCTTTCATTATGTATCTCTTGCTACATAAGCTGGTTGACTCTGTTGAGGGTTTTTACCATTTATGGCTACATCAAGTGGTATCAGAGTTGGCTATGGACTAGCTAGTGGAAGAATTGGTTGCGAGCATTGAGGCATTCCTTAGGGTGGACAAATCATCAATTGGAGGTAGGTTGCACATGTGTCCAATAGATCACTGAGGGGAGGCAATTGAAACTGGTAGTCAGATCACTGAGTTGAGGCAGTTCACCAGAGTGAAAGAAGAGATACCACTGAGGAGGAAAAACCCCTGAAGGATAGAGCAGATGATGGAAAACTTCAAGAATGAAGTGAGGAATGAAATGTAAAATGCTTTGGCTAGTTTGCGAAGAAACCCTGATTCTAAGGATGAATATGAGGAAGTTGGTGAAGAGCTTGAGGAAACTGAAGGACCAGAAGATGAGAGAGAGGAAAGATTCCTGAAAGTAGTGGTGCAAGTGAGTAAAGTGCATAAAGTTGGGGTTTCTAACTTTTTTGGACTGTTGAACTCGGAGGATCTGATCGATTGGATCAAAGAGCTAGAGGACTATTTTGAGTTTGAGGATGTCAAGGACCTATAGAGAGTTTGGTTGGCATAGACCAAGTTGAAAGGGAAAGTTGCCTTATGGTGGAAGGAATTGCATAAAGACAGAGTGGAGAATGGTGAACTAAAGATCACCCGATGGAGACAAATGGTTCCAAGATTAAAGGCCAAGTTCATACCAGGAGACTATGAATTGGAGTTGTTGAAGAAGTTGTAGAACTTGAAACAGAGAAACATGACTGTGAAGGAATATAGTGAGGAATTCTATAAGGTGGTAATCAAATCTAGACATAGAGAGATGGATAGAGAAAAGGTGGCAAGGTACATTAATGGACTTGCTTTTAACATTCAAGATGAGATGAGTATTTTGAAGGTTTCCATAGTTGAAGAAGCTTACCAATATGCTTTAAAGGTTGAGGAGAAGGTAAGAAGAAGACAACCAAATAAGGAAAAGGAGAAATTCAAGATGAGTGATAATATCAAGAAATCAGTTGAAGAAGAGGAGTCAAAACTTAAGTGGAGCAAAGAACCAGAACAAAAGACACCAAGGAAAGGTAGCACCACTACCAGTAGAGAATTTCTTGGCAAATGTTTCAGGTATGGAGAAGTCGGACATAGATCCTATGAGTGTAAGAAAGGAATGACAAGAAGTTGTGTGGCAAGTGAAGAACCAAATGGTAGTGGATCTGACTATGCACCAGAGCAAGGAGAATCCCTTATGTTCAGATGAAAGGAAACCATATCTACTCAAATGAAGAGTCTTTTCTAGACTGCGTGTAAATTAGGTGGTAGGTGTTGCAAGGTCATTGTAGATAGTGGAAGTACTAATAATTTAGTATTTAAGGAGATAGTTATGAAGCTTGGGTTGAAGACGCTTAAGAATCCTTGCCCTTATGAGGTGAGTTGGTTGCAAGATGATCAGAAGATGGAGATAAAGGAGCAGTGTTTGGTGAGTTTCAATATTGGGCCTTTCAGAGATGAAGTTTTATGTGATATTGTGTCTATGAGATTTTGTCATGTCTTGTTGGGAAAGCCTTGGCAGTATGATATAGGATCTATTTATGACTATAGAAGAAACCTGGTTACTATTGAAAAGGATGGGCAAAAGTTCACATTGATTTTTTAAAGGAGAAAGAGGAGGTGAAGAAACTCAGTCCTGAGAGAAGTTGCAGTGCTGAGAAATTGGTGGTAGGGACTATACCGGAAGGATTGATGGAACCAGTTGTAGAAGTTATAATGGAGGATTTGAAGAAAGATTTGATAGAACCAGTTATAGAGGCTATACCAGAGGATGACATGAGCTTGCAGAAGGATCTGACAAATGAGTCTGATGGACAGATGGAACTGGTCAACAGAGAGCTGATGGTGATACACTAGATGAAGTCTTGTGGCAGAACCAAATTAGAGCTGCAGAAAAAGAGACAATATGCTGTTCAGAAGCAAAGAAAGAGAAACAAAGAGGGTCAGAGGTTAGAGAAGCCGATTGAGGCACTGAAGGAGCTAAAACTGATGTTGGCAGATAAAGAAGATGTTTGGATCAGAAATGAGCATGGGATCTTCATTCTGAATCCTTTTAGATGTTCATGAGTTGCCTCTCATGGAACATCTTTTTCTACCTAGGTTGTCTGATGCAAGAGCATCCCCGATCAATGAGCGATCTTGCATTAACCAAAAATATTTCCTTTTAGTTTTGTTATTGTATAGTTCTTTGTGTAGTTTTCTATATTCTTGCTGGTATGTATCGATAGTTGCTTCTTCTTCATGGCAGATCTTATTTTTGGTTTCCAGATGGTTTCATGTGCTTGATTCCAGATTTTCCATTCATTTGGGTTCTTTTCCAATCAAATATGGCTTTCAGTTGGCTATTTATGGATTCTTGGGGCAGTTCTTGTGATTACCGCTTGGTTTTCCTTCATTATCGACATGATTCTTGGCATGTGGATCCATTTTCGGTCTTGTTTGACGTTCTTTGGCATGTGGCCAACCTTCCTACTAAACCACATCACTTGGTTGTTATTTTTTGGAAGATTTATCTAATTCTTAGGGCCGACCTAATTACACATTTCATTTTACTACATTGGTGAATGTAATCTTATGAGGCTGACCAGGATGTATTCTGGCAAGTATAAATATGGTGTTAGGTAATCATTTGTAGGGGCAGAGGAATTATAAATTGGAATAAGGATTGAGATTCACATGTTATGATCTGGTTGATTCTTAGAGTCTCGGTTGGACTGTATTTGACTTGCAACTTGCATGTAATTGGTTAATTACCAGATGTTCTTTGATGATAATATAATGATTATCGGATGATTGTCAAAAGTTCTATGGCTTTAATATGATCTATTTATTTGAATTTGTTATGTTTTCTTGCTGCTTTCATTGTGTCTCTCTTTCTACATAAGCCAGTTGACTCTATTGAGGGTTTTTACCTGTTATGGCTGCATCAATTGTATAGGTAGACATCTTGAATATTAATCATGTGTGAGTGTATGTATTTTTCTTCTATATCTTCTTGCATATGTATTCATTTAGAAAGGATAGTTGTCTAGATTATCTTAAAGGATTCCATTGCAACAATAATGGTAAAAGTAACTTGAAAATGTAAATAGATTTATGATTTAAATATTGGTGTGCACTCTCTAACACATCTAGGGCACTAATCCTTGGTGTTGTGTAGTGGCTACTCCCTTTAGAGTGACTCATGTTGGTCACCTCATGATAAGGATTCTGGTGAATTGGTTATTTTGATTTTAACTATTTTTGTGGTGTTTTTAGTTTGATTTTTAGATCTTTGTGCTTTAGGATTGACCACTAAATTCTTCTTTCAATTGTTTTGTTCTTGTGGTGGCACTTGTCACGCTTTATTTCTTTTTTGATTTGTCTGCAAATTTTCTCTCTTTTATGATTTCATGTTGTATTTAATGATCTTCTTCTTTTGTATTTTGTCCTTGTTGTCCATGGTGGTCATTTTGTATGTCGAGTTGTCGGCCCTCGTTCTATTTCAATGTTGTTCTATCATGTTTATCTCAAACCTCTGATAGTATGTGCAAGCCAAGACACCACAGAGAAGTGCATTAGCCCTAGAGAACAATTGGATAATAATAACATTAGTAGAATATGAAATATGTTGGTAAGAAGTCATGTATTGAAATTTTATAGATTTCATGAAAAGTTTATTAGAAGTCTAGTAGATTGGAAGAATTTGTGAAACATGAAGTAGATAAAGCAAAGGAAACTGTTGATTTCATTTCCTCATTGAATGTCTATGTCTTTATATCATGCAAGTGAATGAATTAGAGTTCCTTTGAATAATTGATTTGATGATATCTATGTAAATATTTGAATAAGAGTAGCATAGCAGAAGTGTGGTAGATACTAAGTAGTTTGAATTTTGAAAATCTTAGTTTCTTTGGGACTTATAAAACCTAGATCTCTGACAGTTGTGATAATTTCTTGATTTTATTTGGTCGTGAAGGAAGTTTGTGTGAATTGCCTCATTTAGAGTATGGCATGTGGCCTCTTAAGGATGTGCCTATGTGTGAAGTAATGTGTAAAATTTATACTTATCTTCTTAATTGCATCCAATTAAACACTAAAGGAAGTGTTTCTATGCTTGAATTGTGTGAGTTATGGTGATTTTTGCTTATAGATGTTAACTCAGATACAAGAATTACACTTTTAGTCTTTCAAAGGTGGTTAAATAAAGTTCTCATGAAGATATTTCAATGATTTGTCATGCTTATTGTGACCAGTAAGTGTTTCTTTGACTTGTTTTATTTCTTATGTAACGTATTTACTTGGATAATTAAAGTGTAGAAAGAAAACATTTTTGTTATCATTATCTTACTTTGAGTTGGAAGTAATTTGGTTTAAGAAGTTCTGTGTTGATGTGTGTATGTTTTCAACTTAACCCTTGGTGACTTCCAAGAGTAAGTTGAGCCTTAGGGGGGGAATATGTAGTGTCCCTCCTAGACTTACATTTTGATTGATGATTCAATAGACTTATCTAGACTTATGATGATGGTTATGAATTTATTTCTATGCAGAAGAAATTTATTATGCTATATGGACATGTGTTATATTGATGACTTTTGATGATCTATGTGATGGATGATATTTCTTGATGGACTCATATGTATTCGAGACTCTTATGTGATTTATATGATTTCATCATATATGATGATGATACTAACCTTGCTTCGAGATGATGATTTTAAAATATGTGTTTGTATTAGGTGACTATCTTCGTGAAAGGGATGATGCCTTATCACTCATCGCGAGCAGGATAAGGTGTTGAGATTCTCTTTCACTTGCTTGATACTATGATGTTGTATATATATACATTCTTTTGCATTTATCAGTCTCACAGGTCTAAGTGTGTCCTAATCCAAATGGTGGTTGTTGGAGATGACTTTGTTTTCCCTCACCTACTCATGGTCTAGTATGTTCACCTTGTCAGTCTTGTTGGGTGTAAGTGTCATTTATTCTTGAGTCAATATCTCATTCTATATATGTTCAACTAATTATGTTTGTATGGTTTATCATGGATTGGATTAATTATCCTATGGTTGGATAATGTTTATTTAATTAATTAATTAATGTTGAGTAATAATTTAATAAAATTATAATTATTAATTAATTAATAGATATTTGATTTATTGTTATTGAATTTATTAATTAATTGGTTTTATTTTGGATTTAAATAATTGATTGTTATTTATTTAGTTGATTTATTGACTATTGTTTTATTTAATTAACTTTATCCTTTGATTTTATTCATTAATGATTGATTTATTTTAATTTATTTTAGATATAGTTATTAAGTTGATTTTGATTAATTAGTAATTATAAAAGTATAAAGCCTATTTCTATTTCTACACTCTTAAGAAGTAATAGCATTGTTATTTTTCTTTTACTATGCATTGGAGGTGTAAAAATAAAATAAAGTTGATTTTACCTACCCTCCTAATTGATTGGGTGAATTCAAAATAATAGGTAAGAAATATTGATTTTTGGATTATTTTGATTGGTTGGGATTTTTGCATAGTTTGTTGTGTATTTTCTATTTATTTGAAATTTCTGGATGTCTGCAGGGTTATCAATCGGTGGGATTTTTTATTGAAGCTTTAAGATTTTGGCTTGGATCTTGGTTTTCATTTGGATTTTGGAAGCTTGTATTGTGGAAGCTCTTCTTTAGTTTTCATCCTTGGCTTTGTGATCTCCAAGTTGGAATTCTTTCATTTGTAGATTTTCTAAAATTTTGTCCTCTCCATGTCTTCCCACAAAAATGATCTATTGGTGATTTTTGAATGGATGGGGAAAAGAAAGACATTATAGTTTATATCCTTTTGAATTAAATGAATGAAATGGGAAATTACAGATTGCTCCTTATGTTTGAGTGAGATTCTTGAGTTGTTTTATCTGTGTAAGTGAATGGTGGATAAATGCATACATGTATTTACTTTTTCTATGTGTTTGTATAATATTCTTATTTTTATTGAATTTTCATTTGGGTATTGTACTCCTTGTGAACTCTTGGTTGTAATAGGCGCTATTTTTCTATGTCTTGAGTGCTTCCATGATTATGTAAGAGCTCATGAAGCTCCCTCCGAATATCTGTGGCATATTTGAGTCTATTGTAATCATTTTACAAGTGTGTTTGGGTGTTTGGAGTTTCATTTGTTAAGTCCATTTGGCCTATTGAGAGCTAGAGTTATCTCCCATCTACCTAGACTCCCAAAATGCAATTTTGGCCAAGTTGCTTATCTATTGAGTCACAAACTCATTCCTATGAATTGCATTTGATGCATAAACCATGTGTATACCTTTTCTAATGCTCATCCTACCTCCTAGTCATGCCCTTGAGGTTCTTCTTGCCTCCTAAGTCAATCTGGGCGGTTACTTTACCCTTTGGATCCTTCAAACTTGAGATATTGCAGACTTTACTACAAATGCCACTAGATCAACTAGAAATGCCACCATACTAACCAGGAACACTGCTATGTATACTAGAAACACCATTGTTCAGACCCAGAGAGATGACAAACTGACCAGGAGAGCTAACCTACAGATTGAGAAAGATGACCTTTGTACCCAAAACGCTTCCCAATGGATCAAACATGCCATGCAATGAACTAGAAATGCTAAGAAATGTCCCAGAAACACCACCCTATAAACCAGGAATGCCATTGTGCATACCAAGAGAGCTAAACTGCTCCGGAAGGTGCAAAAAGGTCAATTTTAGTACTGTAAAGTGCTAGTATGGATTGTGTGAGTTCCCAAAGGCATGTGAGGTCTATGTTGAGAAATTTTAATTGGTTTATGATGTTATATGATGTCTTATGATATATTTTGTGCTCTAGTAAGTGGTATCATGCCCTATTGTTGAGGAGTTTCCTTATGCAAAAGTTGTTCCAGCAAGAGGTTCTTGCCTTGTTGTTTGAGGATTTCTTCTATGACTCTAGTGGGATGCTGTATACCTCACTATTGAGGATTTGTAGTAGATTATGATGTGCTTATGTTTCATGCTCTTGCTTTGTTACTATTCCTATGAGGAATTGGTGAAGGCCATATGCTTGTAATGGTTCATATGTATGCTCTGTGTGCAGGATAAAAGCACAAAACTTTGTTACGTTTTAGGCTAACTTATTAGCACAAGTGAATTTAAGTAATTCTAACTAAAAAATAATTTTACTCAAACATATTGTCTATATAGATTCCTTATAGCTAAGTTATATATGAGCCAAAAATTTTCCAATTTGAAGTGTTTACTAAATTTATATTTTATACTACTTTAGGTGTAATTACCAAAAAAATTAAAACTCGATAATTCAACAACTGCTACTCTTATAAATTTTTATTTTTTTTGAAATATAAAAGTGCCCTTTTATAGATCTATAAGTGAATTTTCTAAAATATATATCTTTTAATATTTTAATTAGTTTTTATATTTTATATTTTATTTCTATTGAAAGTAGGTCATCAACACTAAAATATAGGGTTGATTATCTTGTTAAGGAAAAAAAAAATTAAATTAATTTTTTTTTTTAAAAGTATGATGGAGTAGAGAAAAGAATCTATATCAAGATGATATAATTCATTTCTAATTTGGATAAATAATTAAGAAAAAATGTGGTGGGAATTAGAAAGAGTTATATTTCAGCACATGCAACTTTTCAAATTTATTGGAAAATATATATTTATAAAAAATAGTTAAAAATATACCCATGCATGTAAGTTTCAAGTTATCAATATACAAAAAAAACAATTCAAGAAAAAAGGGTAAAATTTACTTAATAAAGTGTGGTGGCTTGTGTAACTTCAATTTCAGCATTTAAATTATAGTGTTTACTTTATAAAAAACTACATTCAAATAATTTTTTAATTTTTTGTTAAAATTACAAACATAAAATAGACATAAGAATATAAATTTAACTAGTTTACATCATTTCAAAATTCAAAACATATATTGCACTTTCCATTGATTTAATTTAAAAAGTTGAATCAACATTGACCATTTCCTTTATAAAAGTGTGACACAACTCAGTGATGTTATGTGTTCTTGAAGGCCTTCTTGTGAACATTCTTTCATTTGTTCTGATATCATTTTATGTGTTACCCTATGGCTTGTCATATGATTAGGGGCAATGGGCTTCCTTGTGATGACCGGGGTCACATGAGTTAGGTTGCTTGGCACCTAGACCGCCAAGGCACAATGGGAGTTTTCCTCTTTGTAATTCAGTGATAACATGTAATAATTGATTGGGTTTGGGTTTCACCTAATAAGACAATTCTATTTGGTTGGGCCATATGAGATGGCAAGTCAATCTCCCTTGTACTCAAATAGGTTGAGATGGCTCCACATGTCTGTTAAGGGATTTTTTTCACCATTTTTTTGTGAGGGTAGCTTGTATGACTATTACGAGTATAGATTGCTCTTGTTTGTGAGGATAGAATAAATGTCTACTATTGGTGCATATTTACCTTCTTATTGAAGCTAGCATGTAGGATGCGTGACTAGTAAGGATGGCCATATTCCCTTCAATATGAGTACAACATATGATGACACTCCCTTCCTACATGTGACCATGTCCATATGCCATGATTTTATTGTATGCCTCTCCAAGAGACTATTGTTGATTTCAGCCTTATGTTGTCATGTGATTATTGTTATGTTGAGTTCACTAGAGCCCCATAGTTGTTAGGTGTCATCCTAGGTCTTGAGTCAGTGTTAAAACCCCATGTCATCTCTTAGCACGAGGGGTGGATCCTATTTGGTTCCACATGCTTGGGTGGTTTAATGCCTTCTTCCATTGGGATGTTCTTCTTTGGATGTTGTGTGCGTGGACTTGGATTTCTATTATCTATTCAGGTGGATGTAATTTGGAACATAATCTATGTAATTATGATTGTTATCACATGGTATGTAGCTCAAGAGGATGTAATTATAAAGGAAGCCATGTAACCAATATCTTGGAATATGTATAATGAGACTTGTAGAGGATTGATTTCAAAATGAGATATATAGGATAATATTATTGTAAATGGATATTCATGATGAATGTAATTTCCAACTAGTAGGAATTAAATGATTGCAATTATTGTGTATATCATGTGGGTGGCAGTGAGTATAATAATGATCTTGTATGCCTTGATTTGAAGGATGTTAATCCTTAGTGTCAATTACTCTTGGGATATGGAAATGAATGAGTACTCATGGATTTGTATGGATTCAATGATTCTCTATTGTGTGCATGAGTTATGGAGATTATTTCTATCCATTAGGGTCAATATTGTATCATGATGATCTGCTAAATGTGGATACAAAATATGTGCTCTCATGATTCGTAATATCCTATAATGTGATGTTGAAATATTATCACCTTGGAATGCATTAAGATAATGTTATGCCATGTGATATATATTGTGGAAGTATTCATTAGGAATGGGTTTGAGTTAGATTATTTATGTGTGAATCTTGGTGGTATCATGTGTTAAGAAGGGTTATTAATTGTTGTTATGATTTGTGTATAAGCATGTGATTAGTAATGTTGATGTGATGATATGTATCTTTAAGAAATGATCTAGTTCAACTTATAGTGTTGGATATGTGGTTTCATTTCAAGTGAGATGATTCTTGTAAGATTGTGAATGAGAATCATTAATGATCTTAGAGATTGAAGTATAATGGAAATTGTAATAGTGCATTGTTGACATTTCGTATGGTATGTGTTAAGAGATGCTATTATGTATGGATTAGATGGAAATGATATAGGTATCTTAGGTGGCATCATGCACCTATAATAGTTAAGCACTGATGTTATACTTCATGTACTTGTATACGTTAGTAATCCTATTGTTAAGCATTGTGAATCTTAGATTATGATCTAGTACTATCTTATGAAGGGATATGTGTTTGGATTAATAATGAATAAAATTGATATGTAATGATGGGGGATTAGGAACATTTGAATTGGTGCTCTAAAATGAACTTAGTCTATAGGATGTTACTCTTAAAACTAGTGATGTTGAGATACCCTAGGGGAAAAGATGATATGATGTGTTATTCCAGTTGTGTAGTTGTGTTGTGATGTTCCATGCTTTGTTGTAATTAGTAAAAGATGTAATTTGTAATGATGCATTTAGTAGATGGTGTATTTGATATGCACAAGATGTATGTTATAAATGTATGTATTCTTTAGTATATGAGCTATTTTTTTTTAAATTATCTCTATTTGTAGTTAGATTAGGTGTATTTATCTAGGGTATTTTTGCGGGCATTACACACCTCCCATGCGATCCATATCTCTACAGTTTGTATTGTGCGTTGATAGATCAGTATTTTGACACAATATCAAACTAGGCCAACAAATGGTACCAGAGCATTGCATCATGGGTTTGAATCCCCTCGGGTAAGGCTGAGGGTGAGATTGTTGGCAAAATGGTCAATGCTCCCCTCAAGATTCATGACAAGGGACTAACCGCCTCTCGTGCGATCCATATCTCTACAATTTATATTGGGCATTGATAGATCGGTCTTTTGACTCAATGACAAACTAGGCCAACAATGAATACATAAGATGGCCATTAATTGTGACCCGTCATCATCATTGTATATACTACTCCTTAATTTACACTTAAAGAAGATGTTGATGTAAATATTGACTATATTAAACTAGTTAACTTTTTTATTCCTATAGAAAGTCATATTCATATTGATTAAGTCTCCACTTGGGGCCTTTAAGAGTTTTGTCACATCACATGTGATTGAAACATGTTATCCCTCTTTGTGAGACACCTTCTACATCTAGTTTGACACTTTCTCATACACTTGTAAAGTTAGCTCTCAATTGTTGTACATTTAGAGGGTAGTTAGTCATTGTTTCAAGCCTTCTCACCTCATCATCCTTGCCTATGTAAGAAAGGTTATCGTGTACATTTTATACATTTTCCATTATATATGATAAAAAATTCTATTTTGTTATAATTTGGTTTCACTTGTGGAACATTATATTATGCATACTAATTCTAGCTAATGCCAACAATTTGATAATAATTTAAAGATTATGTGAATAATTTTGTGTCTACATAAATAATTATAAATTAATTACAAAGATAATGAATTTTAGCTGCAAGAATTATTTTTTTGTTACGCAAGACAAGATAAACTCTTGTGGGCTCCTTCAAATATAATAAAATATGTAGTTAAACAAGCTTATTTATCTTTAATCGATGAGGGTATTGATTTAGAAAATGAATGAACCTACTTTTTATGTTGGAATAGTATGATCCTTCCAAAGGTAGGAGTATTCTATTGGCTAGTTATTAAACATAGAGTGCTAACAAGTGAAAGACTATCCAAGTTGGGTATTGTTGAACCTTTCAAATGTGTCCTTTGTGGAGATCAACTTAAATTCATACATCACCTTTTTATTAATTATCTATATGCCCATGAAGGATAGTCAAAAATAAAGAAAAAACTAAATTAGTAGGCACCTCTTCCAAAAATTATTTGGGACTTATTTTTAGCTTCTCAAACCTTCACAGAATCTCTCTTTTTATAAGTCTATGGATAGTATTGCCTCTTATGTTATTATGGAGCATTTGTTGGGAGTACAAAAAAATAATTTTTAGATAACATCCATCAAATGTGAGTCAAACCATTTATAAAATTGAGCAAGCAAATTTTGAAGTTGTTAATGCATATGTCATTAAGAACAAAAATATTGGTTCCACTTTTATTGATTGGGATTCTATGATGCTAAAAGAATGGAAGCTTATATCCCTCCCATTTAATGGTAGGTTGTTCCAACAAATAAATTTTAAAGTAGACAGAACCTAAATTTTAGTCTCCACCCCCTTAAGGTATGCTTAAAATAAATTTGGATGGTTCAACTAGAGGGAATCCTAGTAGTTCAGGTAGAGGATGTGTTATAAAGAATTATTTGGACAATATAATCAGTGCTAAGACTCTTAAATTCCCTCTAGGAACAAACAATATTTTTTAATCTCGAGCTCTTTTGCATGGTATAGCATTGGCAAGAAGTGGTAATATTAAAAACATTCAAAGTAGAAGGTGACACCCTCAATATCATTAATGCATGCCAATAAAAAATCTCTTTAAATTGGAGACTCCAATACATTATATCTTGAGGATGGTTTTCATTAGATGAGTTTCATTCCTACAAACTAGTTCATTGTTATATGTAAGAAAACTTCTAGCCAACTTTATGATAATTTCCACATAGCCCAATTGATATTTCAACAAAATAATCACGTAGAATCCACATGCAAAAAATAGACAACATACCCATCAAAGATGACACAAGATATACCCTGGGAAAACCCTCATGAGGGAAAAACTAGCCTCCAAAAATGTCCATCATCGATGTATTATTCAACAATGCAACATTACAATACATCCATGAAAGCTTTCGAAATCTTATCCATCAACAAGCACTCCATGTAAACAAGCATGTAACCACACATCCCATGCCATGCTTCCAACCTCCACAAATGGTAAACCTAGCTAACTAGCTTACCCAAATAGTTGCCCTTGTGGTTGTATTTATAGACACAAGCTCCAACAAAAATACCAAGTGGTTTTACATCAAAACCATGTTCTACAAGACCTTGTGCAAATACCATGGGCTAACTACCCCACTAACCCCACATCTAACATGGGGTACTTTATTAAATTACTTTCCCCAATATTAAAGAAATATAATATAATATATTGGGCAACGTTACAATACAACTCATCAAGTAATCCCAAGAATATTCCTAAGGAATCTCTATATGTTACACTCCCATGTGCAACATCAAATAAGTAAATATTACATTATATATCCACATGTGAGAAACTCAGATAATAAATAAATATTACAATTAAAAACATTATTGTGCAAGGTGTGCAACACCTATTTACCCAAAATTTTCCCACTTGTTGTATATGTTGCATAAGGGGCAATAAGTGACCACAACATGAATAGGGAAACAATCTTTCTAGAACATATGCTATCATGGAATCAAAGTGATCCATAAGATATGTCTGCAGCAAGAAATAAAGTGACCACCATCTCATTCATGAATGCTCTCACCCTCCACCATGCCACTACCACTAGACAAAGAAAAGGCCATTCAAATAGAAAGCTAGACAATCTATTGAAATGAATGATAAGTTAGATATCAACTAATATCTAAACACAAACACTCAATCCAAAGGTATCAAATGAAAAGGTAGCTGTCAGAACCAATAATCATAGCTGAAATAGCACCCATAGCTAGTGCTAACACATCTATCTATCTATACCTCCAAGGTATACATATCCAATGAATCTCATATCATCTATTTGATATTGTTGCTACAAGGATATGTTGTTGTCATTGATGGCAACATATTCCTGTGATTTGTTGATCCAGTGATTGCAGATTTGTTTATTGGGATTATTATTCTGTATTGAAGTATCCATGATGTATCATTTTTGATTGGTTTCAGTGATCCAAAAGATTGATTGATTATATTATTTGATCCAGTTTATAGTTTGGTTATTTTGATTGGTGCCTTACAGAGTTGAGTATTTCCTCATGTATATTCCAGTGATATCAAATTGTGAGATATTGTTTTGGGATATTGTTTGGGATAATCATGTGTATCTTCATTTCATATGGTTCATGATTTAGTGCTCTAGAAGTTATCTTTCTTCATGATAGTTGTTGCTATTTGTGTGTTCCTATGTTGCAGATGTTGATAGATGATGATTTCATAATTGGTATTGGTGCGACTGTTACAGATGATTCTAACATGCTTGCTGGTGTTTCCTAATTATGTCCTATTTATTTTGATTATATGCATTGATTGTTGTGTGTTTTTTTGGTGTTCTCTTTATGCAGTGGTGTTCTTCATGTTATGTGAGACCTATTTTGAGGTGTAGCATGTTGCGGTTGTTTGTGGAGATGATTTTGGTGATGTTGCATGTTTGGGCATTTGATTTGGGTCCATGTTATGTAATCTATGTCATAATATTAATCCAGTGGCAGATCTTTGTATCAGGTGTTGAGTTTTTGTAATTAAGTCTTTTTGGGTTGAACCGACCTAGTGTCCAGGTTGATGATCGATATATATAGATGCATTATTCATGTATTTTTGGTATCGATGAAGGTCTGCATTATTAGAAGAGGTTGCTTATGCAAGAATAGATAATCTATCTTTCGGTGGGGTGAAATCACAATATTTGTTCGCACTTTTTGACCAACTTTGACACTTAGATAAACATTTTGAAAAAATCCTTCACTTCCTAACACCTATAACTTTTAAACCATTAAGAATTCGAAGATGATATAAGCTAGTAATTTGTAACATGTTGTTTGTAGATTCTAAATATTATTTTTTTTCAATTTTTTTTGAATAAAATTTTATTGATTTTCCATCTCCCTCAAAAAGTAATTTTTTACAGCAAATAGTTTTTTTTAAGAGTGATAT
The DNA here is from genome assembly GCF_030272615.1 of Cryptomeria japonica. Taxonomy (NCBI): domain Eukaryota; kingdom Viridiplantae; phylum Streptophyta; class Pinopsida; order Cupressales; family Cupressaceae; genus Cryptomeria; species Cryptomeria japonica. The sequence continues at coordinate 750,015,969 of NC_081409.1, forward strand.
GTATCCTAAAATGCGTAACGTCTTTACTATAAATGATAAAAACTTAGTTATTTTGAATTTTGGTTTGTACATCAATACCCAGGGCATGCAGTTGGTTAGATAGTGATATGTTGAATATTTTTTATTTTATTTAGTTTTGAAGTCGGACTAATTATAATTTAGATATAGGTATACATTTGAACACATAACTTGTTCTATATATATCAAAATTCAATTTTATTTTTATTGTTAGAAAGTAGACATCAATACCTAGGGCATAGATATTTTTCAAATTTTTTTGAATTAGTTTACTATTTTGTCCAATTCATTGAACAAAGAAGTTCATGTTTGGTGAAAAACCTACATTCATAAGTAATAAAACAAAAATACATTAATGAAATTAAATATTTTTAAAATTATACTATTTGGAAATATTATAATAAAGACTAAATACTTTAAAAAAAAAGCTTCTAAATGAATTCATTTGTCTCCCCAAAAGTTAACATAAAATTAGCTTTTTTATCAGCATTTAATAGATGTAAAGGAGTCTCCATTGCAAGTATGATTTAGAAGTAGAGATGTTCTATCTAAGAAATTTTGATCTAAGACCCTATTATCTAACTATTTTCAATTAATTACTTCAAATGGGACCTCTTAAAGCTTAAATCATTATATTTTTTAAAAAATTTATGATTTCAGCAAAAATCAGGATGTACCAAAAAGTGGGAACCAGTATTGTGAGTTCACCCAGTGATGTGTTTGAGTAGAGATTGAGGTGTTGTAGAGCAAGCATATGTGCTTAATCAAAACTCTTATCAACCATTTACAGATGCTATCTCTTCAGTTCATTTGATTCAGGATTGTTGTCCAAATAGTTTGTAAGTCGGTGAGACTTCCTTGTAAGGTAGTTAACCTTCGTGAGGGTTGTATCCTTTCAGGTTATTGTATCTTGAGAAGTGAGCTCTAGGTAGTGAGCCTGAATGCAAGTGGGTTCCCATTGTAACTATTTCGCATACTACTACAAAGTATCATTTCAATGTGGTTAGGGTCCAACTATAGTTTTTCTCTTAACTAGGTTTTCCACGTCAAAATCTTGGTGTTATGTGTTGTGGTGTTATTGTGCATATCTTTCTTATTACTGCAATTGATCAGTTTTGTAATTAAGGTTAATTTTGTGTTTCCAATGAAAACTGATTCACCTACCCCCTCTTAGTTTTCCTCCATTGTTGTTGCAAATATCATCAACATATATAACGTGTAACATGTAATCATAAGCTCCAAGTGCAATATCTATCACTTATGTACAACTAGAAACTTCCTTTGCATAGGTAATGTCAAATTTGACATGAATTCCCTAACAACATCACAAAGAAAGTGTAACCATAACCATTCAACTTATCAAGGAACATCCACAACAATATTAATACCTCTAAACCAATAACTTACAAGTGCAACTCTCATGAAAAATCTCCAATGCTCTCCCATGTTCTCCACAACCAAAAAAAGAAAGAGATAAAGGAACCTCCATGATGTCATGTCCCACATGACAACACATAAACACAAACTAGTGAACACATAGCTCCAAAACACCTCAAATCTAATGTAATGTGAAACTGAACATCTAAGAACATAACCAAGACCAAAGAGAGAAACACTGCAAACCAATTATTGCAGCATGTCCTTCTGCATTCACCTTTAAATTTCATTTGTGTCAATTATGATCTCCTCCATAAAACCCCAAATAAGAATAGCATAGCAACACTCAAAACCATTCAATCCCTTGGACCAAACAAACATATTTATCTTGTAATCAAGATGGATGTAAAACTCTTATAACCAAGAAGATCAAACCAATATCCATTCCCAATCCCAAGAGAATATTCTGAATAAAAAACCATCTCCCAAACTTAATAAACAATGAATGCTACCATAATAATAACTCAAATGCACAAGAAGATAACCAATTCCAAACATTTTTCAAAATGAATCCTCCAAATCTAACGATATATCCATAGCTCAAGATCCATATCTATGAAAGATAAGCATAAATATAATGCACTTGAAAGGAATCTTGAATGGGAAATACCTCTCAAGTAGTAAACCTCTGATTAGACCAAGAGTGGGGAATGAGAATGCTCCTCAAGTTATCCAAGTCATAATGACTCACACTAAGAACAACCTCCCCTAAATTCTATACCAGGTGAATGCTCCCTGGTCTTCTTATTTAAGCCATAAATCATCTCAACACATGTCTCTAAACACAAGAGAATATAACCATCACCTATGTCTCCATGTATGAGTACTTGAAACTAATCAATCCATGTCAAAATCCAAATGCAACATAGCACCAAGGTGAACACACAATAATGGCTCCCACTTTTGCCCGTGAATGAAATTAGTGGGGTGCGAGTAAATTTTTTTTGTGGGGGTTGAATAAACTGGGGGTGTTTGACCTAAGTACCCCCATGGTTTGATTGAACCCCCCATTAGATATGGGTTCGATCCAACCTGAAATGGATTTTTGGGTTCGATCGAACCTAATAAAATATTTATTATTTTTATTGGGTTCGCTCGACTGGCCCCTTCGAGTGAACCCTTTAAATTTTATTTTTAATTCTCTATAAAAGCCAAAAACGATAGTTAAACTATCATTTTCGATTTGGGAGTTTACTGTGGAGAGGGGGGTTAGAGCGAACCTGACATCAGCATTACATCACCATGACCTGTCAGTAGTAGCCAATGCTTCTCACCTTTTAGCTTTTGACCTACATTATTTCAGGTGTACAAAATAACCTTTTTTTTGTTTAATAATGTTTTTATTTTTTATTTTTTATTTTTTTTATTAAAATCTATTTAAAAATTAGTAACTAATTTGTTTTTTTAATTAAATAATTGTATTTTTTAAGCATTTTAGAAAAACTTTAACAAAAACATAGAAAACATAGATACTAAAATTTTAAAACTTAGAAAAATGTCTAAAATTTTTTTAGAAAAAACATAGCAAAATGAAAACTTATAAAAATGTTAGATAACTTAATTTAATGTTTTAATTTAACATTAATTTATTTTTTAATTAAATAAATGTATATGTATTTTTTTTTCAATTAAAAAAAAATGTTATGAAAAACTAAGAAAACTAAGGTACTAAATTAAAACTTAGAAAAAAGTTAAGAAAAACATTACCAAAATTAAAACTCAGAAAAATGTTAGAAATCTAAATATAATAAATTAAAACATTAGAAAAATTAAAGAGTAAAATAAACTTAGAAAAATATTATAAAATGTATATAATAAATTTAAACAAATTAGAAAAAATAGAACCTCTATGACCCCTTTTCACATCCTATTACACACACAACATGACCCCTTAGGACCCCTTAAGACCATATATTCCTTTCACGACACTATATGACCCCTTAGGACAATAGAGGATCACATAGTGTCCTAAGAGGTCATATGTAGTCCTAAGGGGTCACACGTGAGTAAGAACACATGTGAACTCTTAGGACCACATATGACCCCTTATAACATCCTAGTGTGTATAGTGTACCCCTTAGGACCCAATTTGACCACATACTGATCACATAGTGTCCAAAGGGGTCATATGTGGTCCCACAGGGTCAAGCATGTGTTCTAGCACATGTGTGACCCCTTACAACAACATATGACCCCGTATTTAACATCCTAGTGTGTAGAACATACACCTTAGGATCGCATAGTGTTCTAAGGGGTCATGTGTGGTCCTAAGGGGTTAGGCATGTGTTCTAACACATGTGTGACCCCTTACAACCACATATGACCCCTTATAACATCCTCATGTGTACAACATACTCCTTAGGATAACATAGTGTCCTAAGGGGTCATATGTGGTCCTAAGGGGTCACATATGTGTTATAACACATGTGTGACCCCTTAGGACCACATATGGTCCCTTATAACATCCTAGTGTATACAACATACCCCTAGCGAGCTCAACATACCAATTAGGATCACATAGTGTTCTAAGGGGTCATATGTGGTTCGAAGGGGTCACGCATGTGTTTTAACACATGCATGACCCCTTACGACCACATATCACCCCTTATAACATCCTAGTGTGTACAACATACCCTTTAGGATCACATAGTGTCCTAAGGGGTCATATGTGGTCCGAAGGGGTCACACATGTGTTATAATATATGTGTGACCCCTTAGGACCACATATGACCCCTTATAACATCTTAGTGTGTACAACATACCCCATATAATCACATAGTGTCCTAAGGGGTCATATGTGGTCCTAAGGGGTCACACATACATTTTAGAACACATACTGACCCCTTAGGACCACTTATGACCCCTTATAACATCTTAATGTTTACAATGTACCCCATAGGACCCAATTTGACCACATATTGATCATATAGTGTCGTAAAGGGTCACGCATGTGTTAGAACACATGTGACCCCTTAGGACCACTTATGAGGTCCCTTATAACATCCTAATGTTTACAATGTACCCCTTAGGACCTAATTTGACCACATACTCATCACATAGTGTCCTAAAGGGTCACACATTTGTTCTAACACATGCATGACCCCTTAGGAGCACTTATGACCCCTTATACCATCCTAATATTTACAATGTACCCCTAAGAACCCAATTTGACATCCTAAGGGGTCACGCATGTGTTCTAACACATGCATGACCCCTTAGGACCACTTATGACCCTTTGTAACATCCTAATGTTTGCAGTGTACCCTTAAGACCCAATTTGACCACATACTTATCACATTGTGATTTAGTCTTTTTCTCTCATGTCCCTTAATTTGCTCACCTTGTGTTTTAATTTTTAAATTATGTTTTAATTTAGTACACAAATATCTTTAATGATCTCTCTCTCTCTGATTAATGATATCTCTCTCTCTATCATGAAAATGATCTCCCTCTTTCTCTCATTAATATTTTAATAATTTAAAACATGTATGCGATATATAGATAAATTTATATATAATGATCTCCCTCTCACTCTCTTTAAAATAATTTATTTAAATTTAAATAATGTGATAACTTCATATAGATGGATTATGCAAGAAATTCATGTGTATAGTTTAATTTAATGAACGCATGATTAATGATCTCTCTCTCTCTCTCTCTCTCTCTCTCTCTCTCCCTCTCTCTCTCTCTAATTTAACTGATTTTAATTTAATATTTTAAATTGAATGCACTTCATGTGTGTGAGCTTACATAAATTCTAAATTTATGATCTACCTAGATATATGGAGGATTAGGATCCCCATATACCTATGCCTTATCTAGATCCTCATGCAGAGGCTCCTAATCAGGATCCACCTCCACAGGATCTTGATCAGGACCCACATGCGGATCTTGCATAGCAGGACCCTCTCCCTGATATCAGTACCATATTTCATCATAGTGACATGAGATGTGGAAATTGAGAGGTATTTTAGATGACCCAAAAATAGATGGTGTGTACAAGAGTACATGTGAATCCATTTTTCAGAGTTTACAGTCATTGAGGGATCGTCTTGTTAGCCACACCTTATTTTCACCACAGGTTATAGATTCTATCTATAGATAGTTGGGGGCTAACGTGAGGGGTTCTCATTCATTCACTAATGTGTTGAGGTAAGTCTCAAAGGAAACTATTAGGGAGAGATGTTTCCCAAAGTATCAGGAGAAGACCAATTTGAGAGGATATCATGTGACATGATGCATTGATCCATAGGTTGCAGGGTTGATTTACCTGCGCTTCTTAGCTGCCCATGGTTGTTGGCCTAATAATGACCAAATACCATTATACTTTGCACAATAGGTCTATGCTGAGGTTCACTATAAGTTGAAACCCAGCTACCTTGACCTTCCCATATATTATGGATAGGGGAGGGGCAAAATTGCTGATAGAGATGCATATAGTAGGCATGATAGAGCTCCGCCCAGACATAGAGAGCTTGTTGGTGAGAGATTTTTTGCGATAGTCCTAGCCCTCGCCGCCACAGTGGATAATGTTGTGATTTCTTCTCAAAGAGAAGCAATTGAGAGGATTGGAGATATTGCATCAATAGAAACCACTATATCATCAAACAGGTTGGGTAGATATATGATGAGTCGACCATGTTCTAGATCATCCATAGATGCATCTTCCAGTCATGGGGTGGCTTCAGATTTAGATTAGTATGTTATTGTTGGCATCCCACTGCCAGATGATGTAAAAGCTATAGTAGGAGGTGCTAGGCATTCACAACTGTCATAGTATTTATCTGAGGACATGCTACATTCATACTATTTCATTTCACCTCGACTTAGGATACCATTGGCTTCTTGATAGGGAGGTAATGCAAGGTGGTTGTTAAGTGGCTAGTATGTTTGCTAAGTGATAGATCCTTACTATTTTCAAGGTATAGTCACCAAGGATAGAGTGCAAATATCTCAAAGGCAATCTAAAAACTCACCTTGTTCCACCTCCCTATGTCAAACTCTCCTTGGCTACTCAAGGGCTTCAACTCCATAGTTGTTGTCATCCTTTCAAGTACTCCAAAACCAACTTATGAAGACAAAATCACCAAATAGGTTGAATTCATGTTAGGTTAACCTATTTCAACTTGATTTTTTGGGTTTCATGCTTTGCAACCTTCTCTGGCATACCCGATTTCACAAAAACTTGGTTTTAGGCCTAAAAAGGGCTACAAGGAATTAGCCCTCCATTTGGGGTTTTGAGCTCACCCTACTCAAGCCATGGACATATAGACAAAAAGGAGTTGATATTAGGACACCCTTTTGGGATTTCTTGAATATTTTCAAAGTCTTAGGGTCTATTAGGCCTTCTCCATGACTGTCCCAAAAATGGGTGAAAAAGGAGGGGTTGCAAGGGTTTCAATAGCAAATAATGACTAACAAGTTGGAGACCTTCAACATGGACTATAAAACCTTGATTATACCCTATTATTTGTTAAATGAGCCATGAAAAGATAGGTTTTACACCTTCCAAAGGTTAGGAAATCATATTTACAAAATTTGCTCATAAGGCATATGCAACCTTGACAACTTTCTCATTATTGTTGTCTATAAGCACATCTTTAGCATGAAAAGAAATTACATTTCAAAAAATTAACACAATTTAATCATTAAAGACACACAAATATCTCATTAGCCCTGCAAAAAAGCTATTAGGAAATTACATCAAAGATCTGTTCACTGTCAAGTCATTTATGACTGCAGTTTTCTCTTTTCACTATTTTCTCCTTTGGACCTACACTTTACATTTGTCAAAACTCCTATTTGAAGATCTGTTTGTGCTTTCTTAGCAATGCTATGCATTTTAAAGCTTGATGTCCTTCATACCTACCACTTGGAGAGGAGAATTTCATGTATAACTTCAACAAAGAATGTAAAAACTAGTCATAGTTGACTGTGGCAGCAAATTGGGCATTACAACTTTGCCTCAAAGAACATCAATTGATCTTGGCAACTTTCCAACCCATGGACAAGGGTCAAACACCTTTCCTTTCTCTTGTTTGCAAAAAAACAAAGAAGATACAAGGTTTTACACACACAAATAAATGGTGGAGAGAAAACAAATGAAAGCAAGACTAATACCAAAACAGTGACTCATTGTTTTTATTTACAATTGCACAAATTGAAAATGCAATCTTCCTTCTCTTGGCTTAGAAAGCCTCTTAGATTTCACTTACAATATTGGACAAAAAGACAAGTCTGTCCACTTGAAGAATGCATTTGCTATGGAAGAGCAAAGCATCAAACCTTTACAAGACCCTAGCCAAATGGCACACTTGCCTAGGGCTACATGGCCACAAAACTCCTTGCACCTGCATTCTTGAAAGAAAAACATGTATTTACATAATTTACAAGTTGACCAACTAGTTCTTGAGAAGCCATGAACATTTTAGGACTCCAAGAAGCCAAGTTGGTCAAGCATCCTTGCCAATTTCCTAGACAAGGCAATGAAACTGTCAAATCAAACTAATTTTACTACAAACTCAAAACTTGATAAAATTAGATGCCACCAAAGGGAAAAGCTTAAGAAAACATAATAGAATCTAAGAATCCAAGAACAGTATAGCCAAGTATAGTAGGTGTATAGACTGCTGTTCACATGGAGTTAAAAACTAGAGAAAAATCAAGTAAAACTAGTGCAAACTTGGAAAATGCTTTATAAATCCATGAAATCAACCCTTACAATGGTTAAAATAGGAGATTAAATACCTTTCTCAATTGGTTAGCCTCCTGTATGGATAGGTACATGTCCAAGAGCACCTAAAATCGACAGTTTGATGCCTAAATGACAACTTTTGGTGCCTAGAAAATGCAAGATTGACCTCCAAGACCAACAATCTCCTAAAAACACTTCTCACACCTAAAACCCAAGCATAAAACATGTCTAAAACCTTTTAAAACAAAAACCACATTAAAAACTCATTTTTCCATCATTTTGCTACGCAACACCAAACTAGCAACTTTGAGCAAAAAGATAAAAACAAGAAACCAAAACCACACAATGAGTTCAAAACTCATCCAAACAACCTAGAACAGCCTCAAAAACATCCTAGACAACTTTCCAACTTAAAACTAACAAAAATCAAACCTGTGATGAAAATGAAGCTGAGAATGAAGCTAGGTGCTCCTGCACCATACTCCCTCGGTGACAAAGAAGTCACATGACTCCTTTGGGCAGAAAAGAGTGAGTAATACCAGCCTTATTGAAGTCACTTTTAGGTATCCAAGTTGCTTCAAAAACTGGTGGATCTTTCCACTTGATCAAATGCTCAAGGTAGTCATGCTTTCTAGTCTTTTTGATGATTCTAGAATCAAGTACCTATTTAGGAATGGGAGAAGAAGAAGAGGGGATAGATAGATCAGAAAGGGAATTTGAAATATCTGAAGCTCTCTGAGTCTCTTCTGGAGGCTTCCCCTTGAAAGGTACCAAACTTGCAACATTCAAGATAGGAGACAAGGAAACATCAACAGGTAAATCAATTTTATAAGTATTTGGACCATACTTAGCCAAAATCCTGCAAGGTCCAATTCTTCTCATTTGTAACTTGGTAGGAACTCCCTTTTGCAATCTAGACTTATTTAGATGTACCATCACACAATTTCCAACTGATAATTGGACATCCCTCTTAGAAGCATCCACCCTTGCCTTGACTCTTGTTGTGGTGTCCTCCAAAGACTTCTTAACCTATTCATGTATCTCTTTTAGAGATTGTGCCATATCCTCTACTTTCCCACTAACATGTTGCAAGTTAGTCACATCATTTAACTCAAAAACACCTCTTGGGTGCAGACCATAAACAATCTGAAATGGACTCTTACCAGTGGATCTATTTACACTGTCATTGTAGGCAAACTCTGCCTATGGGATGAGCTGATCCCAGCTTTGTCCATACTCCTTGGTGAGACATCTAAGTAGATTACCCAATGTTCCATTCACCACTTTTGTTTGGCTATCTATCTGTGGATGGTAAGCTGAGCCAAAAGATAAGTTAGTACCCAATTTCTTCCACAAAGTCTTCCAAAAATTACCCAAAAACTTAACATCTCTATCTGATACAATGCTAGATGGCAAACCATGTATTCTAACAACTTCTTTAAAGAAAAGGAAAGCAATATGACTAGCATCATTAGTAGTTTTGCAACGTATAAAGTGAGCCATTTTGCTAAATTTGTCAGCAACCACAAAGATACTATCATGCCCTGTTGTTGTCTTTGGTAAACCTACAACAAAATCCATATTGATGCACTCCCATGGCCTAGAAGGAATGGGAAATGGCTGATATAAACCAGCATTAGTGCTATTACCTTTGGCCTTTTGACATATCATGCACTGTTCCACATACCTCTTGACATCTCTCTTATTCGTAGGCCAGTAATAAAAGTGTTGAACCAACTCTAAGGTCTTATTGAGACCAAAATGGCCACTCAAACACCCATTGTGTTTCTCTTGGATGATATTTTCTCTCATGGAACCTTTAGGAACACATAGCTATCCTCCCCTAAATAACAAACCATTCTGCAATGTATTCTAAATCATAAGATGAATACTTTTTCTTTGCATCATTCAATTTTTCACTAAAGAAAGCAACTGGTCTATTATCCTAACTCAAGACTGCATCTACTGCAAGATGAGTGGCATCACATTCTATAGTAAAGAGTTTATCAAAACTAGGAAGGATTGACACTAGCTGTGTAGCAACTCTAGTTTTGAGTAACTCAAACCCCTTATTAGTTGCTTCTGTCCATTGAAACTTGACTTTATGACCACCTTTTATTGTATCTAACATGGGTGCACAAATCTCACTAAACCCTCTGATAAACTTTCTGTAAAACTAGGCTAGACCATGAAAACTCCTAACTTCACTGGCTGATTGTGGGGTTGGCCAACTTGTTATGGCTGCAACTTTATATTGATCCATCTTAAGATCTCCACTAGAAACAACAAAACCAAGATAGACTAGCTCTTGCTGCATAAAATCACATTTTTCAAGATTTATGGTTAACTGCTCATCAGATAGTCTTTGCAAAACAATAGCTAAGTGTTTCAAATGCTCCTCTTTAGTCTTACTAAAAATGAGAATATCATTTAAGTAGACTACCACAAACTTACTGAGAAAATCCTGCAATACTTCATTCATCAACCTCATAAAGGTACTTAGAGCATTAGAGAGTCCAAAAGGCATAACCAACCATTCATAAAGACCCTCATTTGTTTTGAAAGCATTTTTCCACGCATCATCCTCTTTTATTCTTATTTGATGGTAACCACTTTTTAAGTCTATTTTGGAGAAATACCTCGCACCCCCTAAACAATCCATCAAATCTTCTATCCTGGGAATAGGGAACCTATATCTTATTGTGATTTTCTTGATAGCTCTGGAGTCTATGCATAGTCTCCATGTGCCCCCTTTCTTAGGTTCCAACATAGTGGGTATGGCACAAGGACTTATACTCTTTCTTATTAATTCTTGATCCAATAACTCTTGAATCTGTCTAGCTACCTCTTTGTTCTATTCAGGAGTCATCTTGTATGCTACTTTGTTTGGCAAAGAAGCTCCTGGTATAAAGTCAATTTGATGACTAATGGCTCTAGGAGGAGGTAATATTGCTAGTTGTCCATCACTGATGATGCCCTTAATGTTATCAAGAATTTGCTGCACTTCTTGTGGGATCTCAACTTGTTTTTCTTTCTTATCCTCCTTAGGTTTCACTACAAGTGCATAATTGATCCCATCTCCCTCTTTCATGGTTTGGATGAACTCTTTTTCACTAACTAATAGAACTTTAGGTGCCTATGGTTTGTTGTTATCTGTCTCTTCACTAAGGGACTGAATTTTGTAGACAATGCCATTCTTTTGAAAGGAATATGTGTTTTTTTCACCATCATGGTGTGCCCTTCTGTCAAATTGCCAAGGCCTACCCAATAGTAGATGGCAAGCATCCATGGGAAGGATGTCACATAGTATCCTATCCTTGTATTCACCTATGTTGAAGTCTACCCATGCTTGTTCATTCACTAGGACATGTTTCCCCTTGTTTAACCAAGTTACCTTGTAGGGTTCACTGTGCTTCATTCTAGGTAGGTTCAATTTGCTAACTGCCTCCTCTAAGATAATGTTATCTATGGAGCCTGAATCTATAACTACCTTACATACCTTGCCCAAGATTTTGCACTTTATCCTGAACAATGCTCTTCTTTGAGACACTTCACACTTATGAGGTTCTTGCATCAATACTCTCATCATCATTAGACTTTCACCATCTTCAAGTGCAAGGTGCATTGCTGGAGTTCTTGTACTACTTCCTTCCTCCTGAACATAATTCACTCTCTTTTCACCTCCATGGGAAGAACTAGGCTTTTCTGGACACCTATAAGCAGGATGACCCAATTTCTGATAGTTGTAGCATTTCATTGTGGATAAGTAAGACCCTCTACTTGGGCCACTAGACCTACCCCTTCCTAGGTTGCTTGATCGCCTTCCCCTATAATTAGGTTTGCTCTGAGAATCCCCGCTTTGCTCTATAAGCTTAGATTCCCCCTAGGACCTTTGATGTATGTGTCTTCCCCCAAAACTGCCTTGATGGCCTTGACCATCTCTGCCTCTTCCTCTACCTCTGAGTGCAAGTTGATGGCACTTCTGAACTATTGTAGGGAACAACAAACTTAACTCTTCCTGTATGTTCCATCTCAAGCCATTGAGATACCTAGCAACCTTGACATTTTCATCCTCTTGGATCTTTGACCTAAGGCATAGCTTCTGAAACTCCTTAGTGTAGGTGCTGACATCTAACTCTTTTTGCCTAAGGTTTTTCCTTTTCCTATGGAGCTATATTTCATAGTCCTCTAGAATGTAAGCCTCTCTGATCTTGGACAAAATTCCCTTCCAAGTTGCTATGGGCTTTTTGTCCTCTTTCTCACGTTCATCTTGAATGAACTTCCACCATGTTAAGGCAGCTCCTCTCAACTTGGACTTAGCCACCTTCACTTTCTGGGCCTCTGTCACACCATCACATTCAAAATGGTTCTCAAGCCCCTCAATCCACTCCATGACCACTTCTGGGTCCATTTTACCATTGAATAGTGGGACTCCTTCTAGCGTTCTCCCACTCATAGCCTTCAAGGCTTTCAAAAAGGGTTCATTCTCTATCATAGGGTTTGGTAGAGGGGTTTCATCTTCTATAGCTAATAGCTTACCCCCACCTTATGTTCCTTCTATCTTATTGTTGACTTCATCTGCCTTCACTTCTACTTCACCCAACTTCTGTTCTAAGAGGTCTAGTTTCACTCTGAGTAACCTATTTTCTTCTTCATGGTCTTCCACTTTCTTTGCTAGTTCTACATTTGTCACCAAGGTTGCCAAATTACTACTTCTTCCCAAGTGTAACTGTGCTCTTATACCACTATGATAGGGAGGTAGTGCAAGGTGGTTGTTAAGTGGCTAGTATGTTTTCTAAGTGATAGATCCTTACTATTTTCAAGGTGTAGTCACCAAGGATAGAGTGCAAATATCTCAAAGGCAATCTAACAACTCACCTTGTTCCACCTCCCTATGTCAAACTCTCCTTGGCTACTCAAAGGCTTCAACTCCATAGTTGTTGTCATCCTTTCAAGTGCTCCAAAACCAACTTATGAAGCCAAACTCACCAAATAGGTTGAATTCATGTTAGGTTAACCTTTTTCAACTTGATTTGTTGGGCTTCATGCTTTGCAACCTTCTCTGGCATACCCGATTTGACAAAAACTTGGTTTTAGGCCTAAAAAGGGCTACAAGGAATTAGCCCTCCATTTGGGGTTTTGAGCTCACCCTGCTCAAGCGATGGACATCTAGACAAAATGGAGTTGATATTTGGACACCCTTCTGGGAGTTCTTGAGGATTTTCAAAGTCTTAGGGTATCTTAGGCCTTCTCCATGACTGTCCCAAAAATGGGAGAAAAAGGAGGGGTTGCAAGGGTTTCAATAGCACATAATGACTAACAAGTTGGAGACCTTCAACATGGACTATACAATTTTGATTCTACCCTGTTATTTGTTAAATGAGCCATGAAAAGATAGGTTTTACACCTTCCAAAGGTTAGGAAATCAGATTTACAAAAGCTGCTCATAAGGCATATGCAACATTGACAACTTTCTCATTATTGTTGTCTATAAGCACATCTTTAGCATGAAAATAAATTACATTTCATGAACACAAGTCCACCATTAAAGACAAACAAATATATCATTAGCCCTACACAAAAGCTATTAGGAAATTACAACAAAGATCTGTTCACTATCAAGTCATTTATGACTACACTTTTCTCTTTTCACTATTTTCTCCTTTGGACCTGCACTTTACATTTGTCAAAACTCCTATTTGAAGATCTGTTTGTGCTTTCTTAGCAATGCTCTTCTTTTTAAAGCTTGATTTCCTTCATACCTACCACTTGGAGAGGAGAATTTCATGTATAACTTCAACAAAGAATGTAAAAACCAGTCATAGTTGACTATGGTAGCAAATTGGGCATTACAACTTTGCCTCAAAGATCATCAATTGATCTTGGCAACTTTCCAACCCATGGATAAGGGTCAAAAACCTTTCCTTGCTCTTGTTTGCAAACAAACAAAGAAGATACAAGGTTTTACACACACCAATAATTGGTGGAGAGCAAACAAATGAAAGGAAAACTAATACCAAAATAGTGACTCACTGTTTTTGTTTACAATTTGCACAAACTAAAAATGCAAACTTCCTTCTCTTGGCTTAGAAAGCCTCTTAGATTTCACTCAAAATCTTGGACAACAAGACAATTCTGTCCACCTAAAGAATTCATTTGCTATGGAAGAGCAAAGCATCAAACCTTTACAAGACCCTAGCCAAATGGCACACTTGCCTAGGGCTCCATGGCCACAAAACTCCTTGCACCCACATTCTTGAATGAAAAACATGTATTTACATAATTTACAAGTTGACCAACTAGTTCTTGGGAAGCCATGAAGATTTTAGGACTTCAAGAAGCCAGGTTGGTCAAGCATCCTTGCCAATTTCCTAAACAAGGTAGTGAAACTGTCAAATCAAACTAATTTTACTACAAACTCAAAACTTGATAAAATTATATGCCACCAAAGGGAAAAGCTTATGAAAACATAATAGAATCTAAAAATGCAAGAATAGTATGGCCAAGTACAGCAGGTGTATGGACAGATGTTCACATGGAGTTAAAAGCTAGATAAAAACCAAGTAAAACTAGTGCAAACTTGGAAAATGCTTCATAAATCCATGAAATCAACCCTTACAATGGTTCAAACAGGAGATTAAATAGCTTTCTTAGTTGGTTAGCCTCCTGTAGGGATAGGTACATGTCCAAGAGCACCTAAAATTGACATTTTGATGCCTAAATGACAACTTTTGGTGCCTAGAAAATGCAAGATTGACCTCCAAGACCAACAATCACCTAAAAACACTTCTCACACCTAAAACCCAAGCATAAAACATGTCTAAAACCTTTTAAAACAAAAACCACATTAAAAACTCATTTTTCCATTATTTTGCCAGGCAACCTCAAACTGGCAACTTTGAGCAAAAAGATGAAAACAAGAAACCAAAACCACACAATGAGTTCAAAACTCATCCAAACAACCTAGAACAACCTCGAAAACATCCTAGACAACTTTCCAACTTAAAACTAACAAAAATCAAACCTGTGATGAAAATGAAGCTGAGAATGAAGCTACGTGCCCCTGCACCACTTCTATTAGATATGAGATTCTTAGAGACATGCAGGCTACTACATCGATGCATATACTAGGATAGTCACAACATTCTCATCACTCTACATATACTCTAGGTGACCCACCTATAGATTTCTCTATTGCTGCAGAGGAGGAGATACAAGTTGTTTAGGTCCATATCATAAATGAGGGCTTGGATTCATTTGAGGAGCAACTACGAGGTTTGAGCCAGATTAGTTTTATGGATATGCTAATAGCATTAGACACTTCATCGATACTTAGTCATCAAGTTATCCCATTACACTCCTCAGTCACTCATACATGCATAGAGAAATATATAGGCATGACTAATGTTCTTGATATGATCATAGGACATCATCAGACTATATATGCTCATGATACACAAGTATATATGTCTGTAATTTTTAAAAGGATGTACATGTAATTTCTAGATTAAATAAAAAAATTTAAATAAGTATCATTTATTGATCAAACTAATCCTAAAATACATATGTGTATGTACAACAGTTACCTCATGTCACTCCTATCTTGAGCTCAGAGTGTGTGCATAGACAAGATTCTTTCGATGCTACACCTGCTAGTGGATAGGTTAGTTATTGATTTTGTGTGTACATGTGCGTTACAATATATTTTAGTTTACTAGTCTATTTGATTATTTAAATAAGATTCATACATGTAGAGATATTTTAAATATTTAAATATAAATTCTACTTTTGCAGGGGTCTATTGGACATCCAGATTCTCAATAGGACTCTCACTCAGACAGGTTATCTATTCATGGCCAACATGATGCATGTTAATTTACCACTTTATAGTTCATGCATTTATCTTTTTATATACATTCTAGACTTTCATAGACATGTGTATTGCTACATTCAGACTTACTTTACATTTCTATGTATTCAGAGTTACTTTATATTGAGCTTGTATTCTTGGACTTACTTTATATTGCTATGTATTCATATTATATCATGTGCATGCTAGATTATACTTTATATAATTTGTGCTTGATCATAATTGCACATTTGATTATACTTTATATATATACATGTGTTTGATTATACTTAAATATCTAGATCATGTGTGTTTGAAATTTAGAAAACGTTTAGTTTAGTTTATTGGTAATCTGGACAAATTGATTATGTGTTGCATTGATGGCAACATCGGTTGTTTTGGTTGTTTACCGGTTTTCGGTTGGTTTTGGTAGAGTGGTTGGTTTATAATATTGATTCGGTATGATCCAATATGCTTTGGTTTGTGGAATTGGTTTGGATCTATCATTCATGTTATTTAGATGTGTATCACGATTAGTTGGCTTAGGATTTGATGACTCAAGAGCTATCATTTTTTCTAGTAAGCCTTTTGGTCACTGGTAAGGGTTTTACTGGTAGAGCTTCATTGAAGATCTTTTGATGAACATGATAAGTGGTGTTGGTACAACTTCTAAATGGATTTTAGGATGTTGTTGGTTATTTTGTTCATGTTCTAGTTCATTGATGGTGTTGGATTTGGTTTATGGTGACCTATTTTGGGTTTGGTGTTATCTAGGTTATGGAAAGGTTTTTGTTACGTGTTGGAGGATGTTCCTTATATGTTACTAGCGGGATTTAAGGATTAGTTTACATTGTTTTCAGCCTAAGCTGACTTGGTTGTTCATTGGATTGCAGATTTATGTTATGAACTTATTGTATTATATTTTTGGTGGTCAACCAAATTGTTTAGATCCTAGGTTCGTATAAATATGATGTAAGATATCTTTATAGAGATAGGTCAAGGATATAGGTTTATCTATGTGAAAATAATGTTGTAATAATATGTATAAGGTTTGGTCGATCATAGGTGATTGAATTGGGTTTGTAAGAGAGGTTTAAGGCCTTTGGTATTGAGCTTAACTAGAAGTGTACTTAGGCATAGGAGATGCTATCTTTGTAGTTCACTCTTTTTTCCAGATTGTAGTCCAATGTTTATGTAGTCAATGAGGCTCCTTTTTGTGATGAGCAATGTGCTCTAGGTTGTTGGCCTTCCTGCATATGTAGGCCCCTCATATTGTAATCACATACTTACTACAAAAGTATTATTTGACTGTGGGTAGGCTTCCCACTATGGTTTTTCCCTTTACCGGGTTTTCCATGTACAAATCTTTGTGTCATGTGCTATGGATGGATGGCAAATATTCTATGATTTATGCTTGTGTTTAATTTCTATATGTGTTATTCTGATATTTGGTCTATGCATTTTGGTATTGATTTTATATGTTCTAGTAATAAGTTTTTGAATGCTTAAAGTTCTATAATCCAATGACAAGTACTTCACCCCCCCCCCCTTCTCAGTTGTCCTCTAGTTATTTGAGTTGTCTAACAATTTGTATTAGAGCTTGGTCCTCTCTACAAAATCTTAACCACTTGAGGAAGATCCTATGGCATCTAGCAGTTCAAGTTCATCAAATACATCTGCAGCTATTTTCCAGAGAGAGATTCCTAGGCTTGATGGAACAAATTTCAGGGTATGGAAGATTCGGATGGAGACTCACCTGAGATGTCTTGGAAAGGAGATTTGGGAGATCACCAAGAATCATGTTACATCAGTTAATCTAGCATCAGGCAATCCTCCTTTGGAAGGTATGGATAAAGAGATTGAGAATGTTGTAGAGCTAGAGAAGCCCTTTTTGTGTGCACTTTTTGATCAACAAATAATGGAACTAACTGACAAATCAACTGCAAAGGCTATATGGGACAAATTGGAGACTCTGAATGAAGGTGACCCTACTTTTAAAATTGCTAAACTTGATGGTTACTAGGTGAAGTATGAAAACCTAAAGATGGAAGAAGATGAAAGGATTACTACTTTTATGGAGAGAGTTAATGAGATTGTTTTGGGAATTCAATGTTGTGGTGGATCTCTGAGTGAAGATGAAATAGTTTCTAAAGTACTAAGAGAATTTCCATCAGCTTATAAGATGAAGTCTACTACAATTAATGAGTTGAGAACTATGGAAAACACCTCTATTAATAAGGATACCTTGGTTCAGAAGTTATTTGGTTTAGAGCTTGAGGAATTTGTACCTTCTAGTGCTATGAAATGTGAACCTGCTTTTCATGCATCTGCATCATCTGCCAGAAAGAGTGATTGGAAAGCTTTATATGCAAAGGAACTAGAGGATATGAAGAAAGAAGATGAAAAATTTGAGCAACTTGAATCCTTATTTGCTAGAAGAGTACCTAAAGGACCGACAGGAAGTAAGTATGAAGAAAAATCACCTTTTAAATGCTTTGCATGTAATAAGATAGGTCATTTTGCATCTAGATGTCCTGAAAGGAATTCGTGATTTGAAGAAAGAGCTAGAAGATCTTTTAGGCCTAACTATGATTATCAGAATAAGCATAAGTACAGGAAAAAAAAAGACAAATCATGCTACTATGCGGATGAGGAAGGTGTGACTGATTCTGATGGTGAATCGGCACAAGATTCAACTAGTGGATCTGGCAATGGAAATGAATGGGTATTTTTGGCTATCAAGGAAGATGATCTAGTACCTGAAGAGAATGCCCTTGCTGCTAAAATTGAAGACAAGTATGAAAGGGTAATTGATAGTGGAAGTTCACATCATATGACTAGAGATAAAAGGAAGTTCTTATCTATGCAAGAATTTGATGGTGATCTGGTTAGATTTGGAGATGACAAAGCATGTATGATCAAGGGAAGAGGAACAATATCATTAGATGGTTAGCATAACACTGATAATGCTTATTATGTTTAAGGTTTAAGGCATAATATTTTGAGTGTAGGACTATTGGTGGATAAGGGATGTTAGTTACAGTTCAAGGATGGAAAATGAAAGATTATCAAGAGATTTGTATTGAAAATCACAACTGGTACATAGACTAAAGGTAATATATTTTATTTGAACTTTGGTGAGAAGACATGTTTGATTGCACAAATTGATTAGAGTTGGCTATGGCATAAGAGGCCATGTCATGTGAATTTTGATTGCATTGTGAAGATCGGTTCTACTAAAGTAGTTAGAGGCATACCTAAGATTGTAAAGCCCTATAATCCAGTATGTAAGGGATGTCAAATGGGAAAGCAAGTCAAAATTTATTTGAAGAGTATACAAGACAAATCTAATGATGTTCTTAATCTTATTCATACTAATTTGTGTGGTCCTGCTACAATCAAAAGTTTTCAGGGTGATAGATATTGCATGCTAATCATTGATGATTATTCTAGAATGATGTGGGTTACTTTTCTAAGGGAGAAGTCTGAAGCATTTGCAAAGTTTAAAATATTTAAAGATAAAGTTGAAATAGAGATAGGATTGAAGATTAAATGTTTAAGGTCAGATCAGGGTTGAAAATTTACATCCAGTGAATTTAATAGCTATTGTGAGAAGAATGGGATAAGGAGATAGTTGTTTGCACCTCAGACACCTCAACAGAATGGAGTTGTGGAAAGGAAGAACATAACTATCTTCGATGCAGCTACAACTATGATGATGGAAGCTAATTTTCCTCATATCTACTAGAGAGAAGTTGTAAGCATGATGATATACACATTCAACAAAATTCATATCAAAGGAGATATCGGTAAGACACCTTATGAGTTATGGTTTTGTCATACATCGATAGTTAAGTATTTCAGAATCTTTGGTAGTAAATGCTATATCAAAAGAGATGATTCCATTGGAAAGTTTGATCCTAGATTTGATGAAGGAATATTTCTTGGTTATTCTAATGAAAGAAAAGCATATAGATGTTATAAGAAAAGATTGCAGAGAATTATGGAGAGCACAAATGTCAAAGTGGATGAGTAGAAAAAAAGTTAAACCAAAACCTATGAGAAAGAACCAACAGTGGAAATGATCATAACTGAATTGGTAGCACCTACACTAGAACAAAATGTTGAAGCAGTATCAAAAACTCCAATAGTGACTGAAGATTAGGACAAAGGAATAGAAAATCAGAAGAGTCCTAGGTATGTAAGGTTGAATCATTTTGAAGATCATATCATTGGAGACAAAAGAAAAGGAGTGATGACAAGAAGAAGGTTGGCATCTGATGAGGTATGTTTTATTTCTCAAGTTGAACTAACATTAGTAATTAAATCTTGTAAAGATGAAAGTTGGATGAAAGCTATGGAAAAATAATTAGATTAGATAGAAAAGAATAACACATGGACTTTAGTTCTCCGACCTAAAAATAAGAATGTAATTGGAACTAAATGGGTTTTTAGGAAAAAAATGAATGCGGATGGCAAAGTTGTGAGGAATAAAGCTAGATTGGTTTGTAAAGGATATTCTCATAAGGAAGGAATTGATTATGGTAAAACCTTTGCACTAGTAGCTAGGATTGAAGCTGTGAGATTATTTCTATCTTATGTTGCTCATAAGAATTACAAGGTTTATCAAATGGATGTTAAGTGTACATTTCTGATTGGAGATCTTGAAGAGAAAGTTTATAATGAGAAACCTGATGGATTTTCACTTTCAGATGACAAAAACATGGTTTGCAGGTTAAAGAAATCTTTATATGGATTGAAACAAGCCTTAGAGATTGGTATGCAAGACTGGATAAATATCTTTTGAAGCTTGATTTCAATAAACGTAATGCTGACAATAATTTATGTTATAAGATCATTGATGATGACATATTGATTATTGAGGTCTTTGTTGATGATATCATGTTTGGAGGTGAAGATAAGTTGTGTATGGAATTCTCTAACAATATGAAGAGTGAATTTGAGATGTTTATGATTGGGGAGATGATATTTTCTTAGGTTTGCAGATTACTCAAACCGATAAAGTTATTTTCATTTGTGAAACTAAGTATGCTAGAGAGTTGTTGAAGAAATTTGGTATGGAAAATTGTAAACTGGTTAGTACTCTAATGGTTACAAGTGAGAAATTGACAAAGAATGATGAATCTACATCGGTAAATCCTACTAGGTACAAGTCTATGATTGGTGGTTTGTTATATCTGACTCAGACTAGACTAGATATAATGAATGCAATTTGTATTGTATCAAGATATCAGAGTGATCCTAGAGAAAATCATGAGAGTGTGGTGAAAAGGATTTTTCAGGTATTTGCAAGGAACAACTGAGTATGGTTTTTGGTATCCAAAAAATGATGACTTTACATTATGTGCATATACAGATCCAAATTGGGCTGGATATGTTGATGACCGGAAGAGCACATCCACTGGAGCTTTCTTTCTTGGAAAGAAACTTGTTTCATGGATCAGAAAGAAGCATTCATGCACTTCTTTATCTACTAATGAAGATGAGTATGTTATTGTTTCTACTAATTGTACACAAGTTCTATGGATGAAGCAAATGTTGAAGGATATAAAGGTGGATTGTAATGAACCGATAGTTATTCACTGTGATAACTCTATTGCTATTGACATATCAAAGAATCCAGTATTTCATTCTAAGACAAAGCAAATATCTATCAAGTATAACTTTTTAAAGAAGAAGGCAAAAGAAAATGAAGTCAAACTAGTTTACATGAACACTAAAGAGCAGATTGCAAACATTTTCACTAAATCTTTTCCTAAAGAGAAGTCAGTTGTAAGAATCAGAGGATTTATGACTTTTTTTATATATTTATGTCAGATTTTTGGCATTGATGTGAAAGGGGGAGAGATATATGTGAAAAAAAGAGCTTTACATAATATCAGTCAAAGCAGGAGTTTGATTCAGATTTTCATTGCTATATCATTTTATGAGATTCTTGGCTATCTTACATTAGAGGAGACTTGTTTGGCATTTCTTGGCACTTGGATGTTTTTTACATCTAGTGTTGCCATCAATGCCAAAGGGGGAGACTGTTAGCAATTGGGAGGAATTAATTATGTTTTACATTGATGTTTTTGTTAGGATTAATCACAGTAACAAAGATACTAAGAGGGGGGGGTGAATCAGTATCTAATTGGTTAACAAAATATTTTTCTTTAAATATTTTGCATTCCAAAACAGTGTATTGGTAAACAAGAATTAATACAGTAAATATGAACAATAAATACAACATAGAAAGAACACCATAACACAAGATTTTTAACGAGGAAACTTGGTGTGGGAAAAACCTCGGTGGGATTTGTGACCCACAATATTCACTCATTGGCCAATGAATGGATATTGCTTACAATGAGGTGCCTGCACATGCAGGAAGGTCATTTGCCTAGAGCTCATTGCTCAAATACAAAAGGAAGTCTCAATGACTTACAAAATGGATTATGAGAATCTAGTATAATGTACTTCTACAATTTAGCATCTGCTAAGCCAGGTTCAGTACCAGTTTAAGCTCCTACTTTGACCATAACCTTATACAAACTTTTCCTTAATATTTGCTCATCACTTCTGCCTTATTCATCATACCATCCTATATCAAAAATGATTTACAAGATCTCATACATATATGAGTCTTATTACAATATGCCATGTCAGCTTACAAAAAGATATTTACAATTAAATACAATAATCAAAATCTTGTTGGCTGGGGTGTCGGTACACATTGTTGTTGCTACCGGTGAAGCGTCTGCTAGTGTAGTGTCTGCCGGTGCCAACGCCATAATATTGCAAGGTTTCCATCAATGACAACACCTTCAATCACCTTCAACTACCATTAGAGTGTGCAATGCCAACAATCTTCCCCTTTGGCATTGATGGCAACACTCATGAGAAAAATCCAAAATCTTTCCCAAAAAGTGAAGTCCAAAATTTTATGAAAAATGTGTGCTCCCCCTGAGCATATGATCTCCTCTGATAGTCATTTTTCTCTATCCCACTACTCCCTTTTGACATCAATGACAAAGGTTGTCAAAAATTGTCAAATGAGTGCAGTTTTTAGCTTGAACTTTGTAGCTGGTTGGTTACAATCTGGAATATGTTTACTAAAACCAAATTTAAGCTCTGAATGAACCTGTTACTATGCTTCATAGATGCCTTAGTTCTATGAATTTTACCAGTGATATCATGCATATGTTCCTCCGGTGTCTTTTGTCCTTGAATTAATGCCTCAGAGATTTATTTCCTTAGAGAGATAAGGTTATCTAACTTAGGACTGAGTTTGCACTTAAGTTCTCTTGCTTTCCTTTTATCCTTTCCTTCTATTTCTCTAACTTCTCCAATTTTTCTTCAAATCCAGCAATTTCCTGCTCAATAACTGATATTTATTTAGATGAACCAATGATATTATCAACTATATCATCTATTTCCTTTTGAACTTTGCTGATTTCTTTGTCAATGTCTACTGTCAACAGATTTGTCTTGCAAGTTTCTCTATATAGTTCCTTAAACTCCATAATTGTTGCATTGAGTGTCGGTAAAAGTGTATTGATGTGTTCCATGCACTTCTTTATTGTTTCTTCAAAGAATTTTCCTTTTTCCTTCTTCATTTTCTCTTTGAATGTTTCTTCATTTATCTGGTCAACTGTCAGTATATTGTCAGTAATGTATTTAGACAATGTGTCTAACAGACTTAAAGAATCCTTTACATTATCTATATTGCATTTGGGTGCAATCAACTTAAGAATAGGAATTGTGTCATCAATTCCCTTATAGGCCAATGCATTACAATTTGTTATTTTCTTTATTGAATCAAGAAGTAATTCAGTTACATTGGTAGGTCTAAATTTTCTCAGTGAATTACTAGATGTCTGCCCAACTACCTTTACAATTTTTGTGCTTTTGGTGGGAGTAACCAATTTGCTTGAATCAACCTCTGGTGGGTCAGTCTGTGTTTACATTTAAACTATAAATGGTTTTGGTTTCTCTATGGTAGCCGGTTGCACTACCTCAATGTGTCCCTATGAATCTTCTTATTTCTCTACTTGTTTCACTATGTTATCTACCAGTATCTCTATCAATTTTTCTGTGTTAGCCACTGCCGACATCTCAGTTACTGTCTCTGTAGGTTTTTCAATACTTGAATCAATATTATCAATAACCATTCCACTATCCAAGGGTTCCACTAAATGCTCAGCTTGCTTTGCCTATACCTCAGTCTCAATGTGTTCTGCCTGTGTTCCAACCTCAATCTTATCCATTATTTTCTTAGTAGCAACATCTTTCTTTTCTTTTGTGCTTTCCTTATCAACAACAATATTTACTTCCTGAGTGTCAATATTCATAGTGTACAAAATTTCTGACTCAGGGTTGGTATCTTCATGTGGTGTTTCCACATTCTTAGTAGTCAGTATGCTACCACTCTGTACTAGTGGAGTAACTAAAGGTGGTGGTTGGTTGTGAATCACTTTTATGTTTAGTAATCCACTTACCTTACCTTTCCCCTTGTCTCTATCCTTTTGATAAACTTTGAAAGTTTTAGGTCTTTTCAACTCTTCTTGCTTTTCTTTCTCAACAAAGAAAATGTCCCACTTGTCTGTTGTTTCTTCAACAATTTCATTTACCCTACCAGCCATTAGGCTCACATGCTAGTGTCCACTTGCAAAAATTGTTCGGTTAGCTTCACTAATAATTTCATCAATTTCCTCTATAGATTTGATTGGATGAATAGCTAGTAGTTTCTCAATTTTGATTTTCTTTTCTAGCTCCAAAATTGCTAACCTCTTAGCATCTAACCGCCTCTATAATTCACTAGGCAAATCATCTACAACTTCAATTAGTACTTTCTTGTAAATTTCAAGATGTAAAATAATGTTGTTTTCAATACTTTCTTTCTCTGCATCAGTAAATGTATTGTATAGTTTGCTTACGTTAGTCAAGTTACCATCATTAGTTATTTCATTCAATAGGTTATCCAATGGTGGTAGAACTTGTTTTTGTTTCCTTTTAGGTGTCAGTTTCTTTGCTGGTGGCCTCACTACCTATTGCTTCTTCCTTGTCTTATTAGGTGTAGGAGAGGGTACCAGTGAGGGTTTTCTCTTGCTATCTAATCTCTGAAATTCTATAGGAATTTCACTCTCCAAGGATGTACCAATCGGTGAGAGATGAGCCTCCAGTTGTAATCCTTCTAAGTCACTTTCCTTCATACAAGTTATGTTCATTATGTTTTCTTTTATTTCCTTCACTTGCTTGGTCGCACTTCTAATGTAATTTTCTCTTTTCTTCCTTTGTTTCAGTGTCAGCACACACTCTCTATTGTCTCTGCATTTCCAAAAACTTTTTCTTCTGGTTCTCTATGGGCCTCTATTAGGGCTTTGGCATAAGTTTCAATAAAGTTTATATCAGCCTCATATCCCATTTTTATCACCCATATAGTTCTAGTAACAACTGCCTCCATCCAAATTTCATCCTTTTTAATTACAAAACATATTTCCTTCTCATATTTATCTACAATACTTTATGGTAATATCTCTCTTGTTTTCATTTTTGCTTTGAAGGTTTTTAAGTACTCTATGATATTGTTATCCTTATCTATTCCCATATCGGTGAAGATTTCTAACAGTTGTTTGCCTACCAGTATATCATAACCAAAGTATTTCTTAGCAATACTGGGAACCTCTTTTATGAGATACAACATAAGACATACAAGAAGATTGCCAAAATGAAAAGTACCTTTCTTGTCTCCTTTTATCTTTTTCAGATTATCTATCAACTCATCCTTTAACCATTCACATACATCTATTTTTGCATCATTGTTGACCATATCATATGCACTTTTAATACAAAGACTGGAAACAGAGTTCATTCGGTTTGCATGTGTGGCCTTATAACCTAAGATCATGCTTATGAATCTGACATTATCATCTTTAACATCATTTACTCTTAGGGATCTACTATCATAGGTTGCTCCTCTTAATGTCATCACTGTGTTATTAGGAACCTTCTTAGTTTTATCTAGCCTGCTACTGGTGGAGGGTAAACCAGTCACTACCCTACGTACTTCTTTTGTGATTTTACAAAGAGAATCTAGCCAAAAGAATTCTCCATGAACTCTGCTAAGGACAATTCGTACTACCTCCTTAGGAAATTCTGGGATGCCTAAGATCTCCACAAAACTTAAATTTTCAATAACCTTATGTTTAGGTTTCATATTTCCACTTTCATCACAAATAACATTTTTATACATTTTGAATATTTCCTTAGAACCTAATTCCTCAATATGGCAATGAATATAGATTCTCGGGTCTTCAACATATGCAACACCTTTTGGAATTTTTGAAAAAGCACCTAGGGAATCATCCTATTTTGCTATCTCAGGAATGATCTTAAAAACTAGCCTAGGTCATTTTACTACTTCCACAATAGTAGGGTTTACAAGAAATTCTGGAGCAGAGTAGGAAGCTATTGATAAATACCTTAATCTTCCTGATAGGTTTGAGTGCTTGAAAGAACTTGCTTCACTTCTTTGCTTTGGATGCCTTCACTTGGATTTTCATGCTCTCTGAAATTTTGAATGCTCGATTAATGAAAAAGAGGGAAAATTAATGATTTATAATGTCTTTTCATTCAACAATCACATTAAATGCTCATCGGTTAAGTGAAACTTAACACATCTGCCAGTAGAGAAGAAATCCATCTTCTCACCATCAACAAAGGGTAAACTTGCATGATCTTTAACTTGTTGTAATACCCCCAAAGGGTTACTTTTCAATTGGATGAAGAATCTCCTACCGGTGGCTTAATACTCTGCTCTATCAGTGAAGGGATAGTCTCGTCAACATTCTGATCTCTCTTTTTAATCCATTGTTTTGAATATTCTTGCTTTACCTCATCTACCTTCTCTTTGCCTTTCAAACCAGGTCCTTTATTATTTGCCGGTGAAGTCTTACTTCTACAAAATTTTGCAATATGTCCAATCTTATTACAAGCATAACAAGTCACATTCTTTTTGGGAATAGCCTTTCCATATCCTATGCCAGTTTGTGTTCTGCATTGATTAGATAAGTGTCCAAATCTTCCACAAACATAACATCTTACATTCATTCTACAGTTTTCTGAATTATGACCAATTTTGTTGCATTTGGAACATTGACCAATGGGTGCATTAGTGTTCTGATTGTTTCTAGATCTACACTGATTTTCTCTATGACCATACTTGTTACAGTTAAAGCATTTCCCATTAAATTTGTAAGCATTAGGTTATCTTGCTAGTTTACTATGATCATGATTGTTTGCAGTATCAGAACTTTCACCAACTTCAAATCCAAGTCCATTAGTATCTCCATTAGGTTTCTGACTTTTCAACATGTTATCAAGTTCTTCTGAACTTTTCTTGAATTTTTCTTTATGTTGATTTGCAGTAGCCAACTCATTTTCCAAAATTCCCTTCTGTCTCATAAGTTTAGTTTTATCATGTTCCATGTGAATCAAATCTGTCTTCAACATATCATTTTCATGACTGAGTCTTAGATTTTCATTTCCAGCATCATTGAGTCTCCTAGTCAAGTCATCTTCATTCTTTTTCCTTTCCTCAATGTTCTTACAAAACCTCATAGTCATGTCTTGCACTTCATTCCTCATAGTACTATTTTCTTGCCTCAATTTGTTCACAAGATCATTAAGAGTTTCCTTTTCATCATCATCACTCTGCATCTTCTCATAAAGTTCTTTTCTTTTATTTCTAGCAATAGTGATATTTTCTTGAATTCCTGTACAATCCTTAGATCATCTTCAAGTTTGATATTCTTCAACTTTTTAGCATCATAGTCTACAAGAGCTCCTTCTAATTGCTTTCTCAAGTTTTCCATCTGTACCAGTGTCAAAATCTTCCTCAAGTTGTAAGGCTTTTGAAAATAGAGGACCAGGCTCTGATACCAATTGTTAGGATTAATCACAGTCCCAAAGATACTAAGAGGGGGGGGGGGGGGGTGAATCAGTATCTAACCGGTTAACAAAATATTTTGCATTCAAAAATAGTGTACCAATAAACAAGAATTAATGCAATAAATATGAACAATAAAGACAATGTAGAAAGCACATGATAACACAAGATTTTTAATGAGGAAACTCGGTGTGGAAAAAACCTCGGTGGGATTCGTGACCCACAATATTCATTCACTGGCCAATGAATGGATATTACTTACAATGAGGTGCCTATACATGCAAGAAGGCCAACTGCCTAAAGCTCACTGCTCAAATACAAAAGGAAGTCTCACTGACTTACAAAATGGATTATGAGAATCCAGTATAATGTACTGCTACAATTCAGCATCTTCTATGCTAGGTTCAGTACTGGTTTAAGCTCATACTATGATCATAACCTTATACAAAATATGCCTTAATATTCGCTCATCACTTATGCCTTATTCATCATACCATCCTATATCAAAAATGATTTACAAGATCTCATACATATATGAGTCTTATAATAATATGACATGTCGACTTACAAAAAGATATTTACAATTAAATACAATAATCAAAATCCTTTTGGTTGGGGTGCCGGTATACATTGTTGTTGTTGTTGGTGAAGCATTTGTTAGTGTAGTGTCTGCTGGTGTAGTGTCTTTTGGTGCTGGTACCTACCAGTGCCATAAGATTGCAAGGTTTCCATCAATGACAACACCTTCAATCACCTTCAACTACCATTAGAGTGTGCAATGCCAATAGTTTTGTCATTGATGGCAACACCTATTGTTTTGATTGTTTACTGGTTTCCAGTTGGTTCCGATAGAGTGGTTGGTTTATGATATTGATCCCGTATGATCCGGTATGCTTTGGGTTGTGGAATTGGTTTGGATTTGTCATTCATGTTATTCAGATGTGTATCATGATCAGTTGGTTTGGGATTTGATGGCTCAATAGCTATCATTTATTCTACTAAGCATTTTGGTCACCGGTAAGGGTTTTACCAGTAGAGGTTTGTTGAAGATATTTTGATGCACATGATAAGTGGTGTTGGTGCAGCTTCTAGATGGCTTTTAGGATGCTATTGGTTATCTTGTTCATGTTCTAGTTCATTGATGGTGTTGGATTTAGTTTATGGTGTCCTATTTTGCATTCGGTGTTATCTAGATTATGGACTAGTTTCTATAATGTGTTGGAGGATGTTCCTGATGCGTTATAGGCTGGATTTAAGGATTGGTTTACATTGTTTTCTATCTAAGTCAAGTTTGTTGATCATTGGATTGTGGATTTATATTATGAACTTATTATATTATCTTTTTCATGGATGACCTAATTGTTTAGGTCCTGGGTTGGTATAAATATGATGTAAGATCTCTTTGTAGAGATAGGCCAAGGATATAGGTTTATCTGAGTGCAAATAATGTTGTAATCATATGAAGATGGTTTGGTCAATCATAGGTGATTGAATTGGGTTTGTAAGAGAGGTTTAAGGCCTCTTTTATTCTGATGTTTATAGGAGATTCTATCTTTGTAGTTCACTCTTCTTTTTGGATTGTAGTCCGATGTTTATGTAGTTAGTGAGGCTCCTTTTTTTGATGACCAGTACGCTCTAGGCTATTGGCTTTCCTACATGTGCAGGTCCCTCATATTGTAATCACATACTTACTACAGAAGTATTATTTGACTATGGGTAGGCTTCCCACCATGGTTTTTCCCTTTACCGGGATGTCCACATACAAATCTTGGTATCATGTATTATGGATGGATGGTAACTATTTTGTGATTTATGCTTATGTTTAATTTCTATATCTGTTATTCCAGTATTTGGTCTATGCATTCGGATATTGAGTTTATGTGTTCTGGTAATAAGGTTTTGAATGCTTTAAGTTCTATAATCCAATGACAACTGAGTCATTGCCCCCCTTCTCAGTTGTCGTCTAGTTATTTGAGTTGTCCAACACATTTGAATATATATCATGTTTGAATTTGTGTTCATCTATATTAAAGATAATTATATTTTGAATTTAGATTGAATGTACTTGTTCATACATGTGTACAAATGCATTTGAATTTAAATGAATTTGAATATGTACAGATGTGCATTGAATTTAAATTAATTTGAATATACGTGCATATACATCTTAATTAAAATTTCATATAGTTGTAAATGCATTTATACTACATGTATAGTTGTAAATTCATTTAATTAAAAATGAATACATTCTAATTTAAACTTAAATACAAAAATGTACTAGAAATAATTTTAATCAAATTTCAATCAAATTATGCTTTTAATTAAATGAATTTATGTCACATCCATCCCAATGAACATCTATACATGCTAAATAATTTTAATAACTTACAAAAATTATGCATCTGCATTTAAAAAATTAAATATATACATGATCCTAATTATGCATACATCCCCTTAAGACATTTTGAACCCATCCACATCACAATTTACTTTGTACATGTACATGCGTACTATTATTTAACATCACAAGCTATATAAAAATTAATTCATGGGTTCAAACAAATTTACATAGGTGTACTAAATAGTTCATACCACATCAAGTGGTTCAAACTGTTCTTCAATAACACTTAATATTTTGTCATGATCTTCACTATCTAGTCTCCACTTTTGAGACCACCCACGACATGGAACTGTATGAAGAATTAGGAAAACAATAATGACCAAGTGGCTATACTGATATACCTTGTTGTCAATTTGGTTTTTAGTGAAATGAGTCTCATGTTGAACAATTTTAACTTGTTTGAAATATGTCCCTTGCACTACAATCGAGTCTGCATACATGTATAAGAAATGAGAAATTAAAAATTTGTGTAAGTTGTGTATAGAAATTAAAATGTCCTCATGTGCAATTAAAATAAATTAATTAATTTAAACATTCAAATTAGTTCAAACCTGTGGGAAAGGACATTCCATCACTCATTTCAGATTTTGTCAACTTCTTTCTCTCTTATGTGCAACACAATAAATAATAACTAACACCTTCTATATTTCCATCTTCTACTATGCGTACAAAAATATCTCCTACAATTCGAAACAAGTTATAAATTTAAAATGTACTTGATTAAAAACTTATAGTATTTGTACATGCGCACAACATTTTTTAAAGGAAATATATACGTAATAAATATGTATACCTTTTTTAATCAATCCTCAAATATGGTCATAATCAATAGAAATTAAAGGAATGTCTTCAAATATTTCATCCTCATTTTCCCCATATGTGTCAGTAATATTTAGTGGCATAAAATTTCATTCACTGATATATCCAAGCTCTTGGTTCTTACATTTATCACAGTTTTCCAAAATGCAATCAAAACAAAAGCATGAAAAATCCCTAGTGTACAATGTCCTTGGGTGATTATCTATACTCATGAAACAATGCAAACATCTTGTCTTCTTCACGGTCTTTCATCCATGCATTGGTCTTCTATCCACATCTGTGAAATCTACATGTGTACATGAACATACATATCATGTTTTTTTTAAGCATTTGAATTGAACATTTTAAAAAATTAAAAAAAAGACATTTTAAAACATTAAAAGAGATCATGTACCGGTTATCTCCCAAAACACTCTATATGGAATGGGCCTGTATGTTTCTGATGATGAACTAGGATAATTAGGTTAAACAAAGTATTTCTTACACCATTCAACAACATCATGTGCATTGTCTAGATGATCTCCTGTATAATTTATTTGATGGTTTCTTAGAGAATGTTTAATACAAGTTCTTGCACCATCATGTTCACCCTTTCCATGGCCACTCTAAAAAACTCCAAACATGTGGTATTTTTTCATTTCGATAATATCTACATAGTGCATAAAATGGCCTTGAAGATTTGAATTGTATCACACATCCATTAGACTAAACAAATTTTTTAACTATTGTTATGCCTCTCTGTTTCAAATATTCAAAAACCTTCTTAAAGTAATGTTGTACAAAAAGTATGTCATGCTCCTTATCATCACTAATATAGAAGTGGTACTCTTTCTTAATGACACGATTTTCAAATGTACTATCAACACCATCTAAATCCATTTGTGCATGTCGATAACACACATGCACCATAATAGTGATTTGTTTTGAAAAGTAATACTCTAATTGAATCTCTTCTTGATGTGCAAAAGAGTAATTTCTTGCAAAGTCCACTACTGATAGAATAGTTCCAAGTGGGAAAGTGTCTCTTAATGTTTAAAATTGTTGTGCTTATCACTTGGCAAAAAAACAATGGCATATGTATGGTTTTATTAACTTATGAAAATTTTCCATAAATGTTCCAATAGGTATCTCCTCTTCTACATAATCTAACCTTGTAGATTCCTTTACAAATTTTGTTTCAATCTTATTGTACTTGTAACTCTTCCAATTTACCATCTTTATCATGTTAGTATCTTCATCTCTTAAAGACAATTTAGCCAACTCCTCACATGTTCCACAAATTCTTTTTATGTAATTTATTTGACTGGTTGCATTATCATCTAATTTATCACATAAGATGGATGCTATGAATTGACTTGTTCCTTTAGGAGGATATTTTTCATAGACATCACTATCTTCTCTAATCTTTCAAAACAGTTGATAGTATAGATCAAATTCAATGTAGTAATGACAATAACAAGTTTCAAAGACTTTGTTTACCTTCACATAATATGGCCTTAACCTTTCAAACAAGCTTTGTCCAATTTTTATATGAGGGTTTGATTTAGTAAACAACACATAAAATTCATGCTTTGTTGTGTCTAACCAATGTTTTACATGCAGATCATAATGATTAGGGCCAATCCTTTGCTTGATAACATCTTTGTTGTTTGATGAAGGATGAGTATTATAATTCAAAAAACTTGTCACCAAGTTCCTAACAACATCTTCAATTCTATCAGAATGAGGAGCTCTACACATAATTTCCCAAATCCGTTCTAAGGTAGTATCATCCAAATTCCTTCTCCTTTTCACATATTTTGATATTGCCCTTCTGCCAAAACCAAACTCAGATGACAATGAAGAGATTTGTCTTTTTTGAGGCAATATTTCATTTACTAAAGATGTCAACATTACTCTTCCTGAAATGGTCTTATCTACTGTTTGTTATTTTTTACCAATGTTCACCAAAACATTCTTAACGTTTTCAAGAACAGATTTTTGTAGCCGAGAAGTTTTCCTTTTTTGACTTGTTGTATCTATACCCAACAATTTCAATGGATCTATTAACTCTTTACAAGTAAGTACAATTGATAACAATTGAGCTTTCTCTAATATAGTATCAAGATTATTAAAGTGAGACATTATTTCTTTTGCACTTTTATTCATTGAACTCCTTTTAGTATGTCTAGGTTCTTCACCGAGATGTTTCAACTCACTCACATCCATTTCAAGTAAATGATTTAAATTTTTATAAGAAATATTTCTCTTCACCTATTTAGCTAGATCCATAATATGCTCATCCATACCAGTAGGTGGTAAGGAGGCTGACCCCTCTCCTTAGACCTCCATTGGTTCAACCTGGGAAAGCTCCTCCCTGTGTTCTTCAATAGGTTTGTTTTCTTCAACTCCTGCTTGAGAACTTCCTTGTTCTCGAGGCCATTCTGCACATAATTTAAGATGATAGATAATATTTTTAATGTAATGAAATTCCAAGTACAATTTGAAACCAAATTTCCAAGTTATAATAAGACCTAAATATTATGTCATAATACATGGACTATCTACATATTATCGCATAATAGGTCCTAATATCACATGTAATAGGTCCTAATATCTGCATAATATAGGTCTTAAGGGGAATCAAGTATAATGTGAAATGTTTTTGCATACGTGGTCATAGTAAGTCATAATAAGACCTATTATGTCATATTTAAGACCTATTATCACATAATAAGTCCTAATATCATATAATAGGTCCTAATATCACATAATATTGGTCTTAAGGGGAGTCAAGCATAATGTGAATTTTTTTTGCATTCGTGGTTATATTAAGTCATAATAAGACCCATTATGTCATATTTAAGACCTATTATTGCATGATAGGTCTTAATATCACATAGTAGGTCCTAATATATCACATACTATAGGTATTATTATGACATAATAGGTCTTATTATGACTTCATATGACCATATATAAAAAAAAATTTCACATTGTACTTGACTTCCCTTAAGACCTATATTATGTGATATTAGGACCTATTATGTGATATTATGACATATTATGCGATTATAGGTCTTAAATATGACATACTAGAACTTATTATGACTTAATATGACCATGTATGCAAAACAATTTCACAGTATACTTGAGTCCCCTTAACACCTATATTATGCAGATATTAGGACCTAAATTATGTGATAATAGGTAATTAATATCAAATACATAATAGGCCCTAATATCACATAATATAGGTATTAAGGGGACTCAAGTATATAATGGGAAATGTTTTTGTATACATGGTCATATTAGGTCATAATAAGACCTATTATGTCATAATAGGTTCTATTATGTCATATTTTGGACAGGTATTATCATATACAATAGGTCCTAATATCAAATGATAGGTCCTAGTATCACATAACATAGGTCTTAAGCGGACTCAAGTATACTGTGAAATATTTTTGCATACACTTGAAAATAAAGTAGACCCAATGTTTGCTTGTTTGAAAGCGTTTGATTGTTTTGATCATGCAAGCACAAATCCTAGGACTGGCTGGGACAATACTTGTTGAATCTGGATTTGGGGGTTACCCCAAGATAAGAAATTTAGAGTGGATACTTAGGTTCTTTACCCCACTAGCTCCCCTCCATGAGACTCACTTCTCTAGGGCAGCCAAGCACCAGTCTCCATGAAAACTCCATGTGGCAAACTTTGTATCTCTACTAAGAACCATATGTGTGTGAGTCACTCCAGAGGTCCAACCTCCTACCCCAACAACTAGAAGGTTTTGGGCTTCTAACACAAAAAATTAGCTAGTAAGGGCATTTGTTTAGGTGGGCATAGATCTGGTGACTTAACGTCGCTATGCCATTCCAACACCCATTGCTTGCAACTTTTGTTACAATCACTTTTATTTATAGTGGTCTGGAAGAGCTTGGCTTTAGCTTGTTACCACTTTGGGTCATTCTCTCTCACTGAGCATTAAGGGCTACTCGGGAGGCAGACCTCTTTCTAAGGATTAAACAAAAAGAGCCTATTGCTCAAGACACAGAAGACATGTTTGTTAATTTTAGAGCACCAATTGAAGTGTTTGCTAAAGTAAAAAGACACTTGGTTTCAAAATCTAAATTAAATTATAAATTATAAATGTGAAACAGAGGGGTCCTAAAGATCTAAATTTTAAATTAAAACTCTTTATTATAAATCGACTTAAGGGGGGAGAGAAAATGTAAATTACAAAACAAGCAAGTTAATGGAGATTGAAATGAAAATACACACATTATTTCAAATTAAAATAAAATTATTCTTAATTAAAACAAGATTATTTTAAATCCTAGTATTTCTAATTTATTTAATAAAAATAACACCTTTTATAATTAATTAAGATAGAATTATTAGATAAATTAATTTAATTTAATTTAATTTAATTAATATTATTTAAAATAATTTTCATAAAATTATTACATAAAAATATTTAACTAATACTATCAAATAAACACAATTTTCGGTACGTAATACATATAAAATTAAATGGAAATTAAATAAAAATGCATACTTGCATCATAATAGCTTTCCCTTCTTTGTTCTCGATATCTATGTTCCATTTCGGGTGAATAATTCCTTGAAGTCTTATTTTGCCTTCTCTTCTTGTTCACCATGCTTTTAAAATAATCTTCAAATATCTTCAAAATATTGCCCTCAAAATAACTTTCAAATGTATATTTTCATTCAAAAATGCGAATTATTTTGATCATTTGTGTTTCAAAAATGAAAAAAAATATCTATATTTATATGACATAGTAAATTGTTAAAAAAATGAAAATTTGGGTCGGCTGGGGTTTGTACGAACATTGGCCATTACAAAAGGTTGGGTTCATTTGAACTAGGCTATTATGTGAATGTTTGTGACATTATTTTACCCAGGGGGTTCAAATGAACGACGGTTTGAATTAACCCCCTATGGTTCGAGCGAACCCCCTTTGTTTGAACCCCTATTCATATGAACTACCCCTTTCGACATCTCTCTCCAAATTCTTCAGAATTCTGAGAAATTTTGGCCTTCAAACCTCTCCTTCAAGGCTCAAATGAAAGAATCTTGATAAACCAAAAATATAAGATGGTAGTTCTTGGAGCAAGCTTTCCAATGAGTATAATTATATTACATTGTGAATTTATTATGATCTTATTTTTTAATTTTATGAATTATTGGTTTTTTATCGAACATGAACTTCTATGTTTAATGCATTGGAAAAAATAGGAAACCAATTAAAAAATATTATAAAAAAAATATAAGCCCTCCATATTGATGTCTTATTTCTAACAAAATAAAATAAAATTGAATTTCGATATATATAGAACAAGTTATGTGTTCAAACCTAAACCTATGTTTGAAATATAACTAGTCAGACTTCAAAACTTAATAAAACGAAAAAATATTCAACATATCACTATCAAACAAACTACAAGCCCTAGATCTTGATGTTACAAACCAAAATTTGAAAGAAATAAGTTTTTATCATTTATAGAAAAAAAGTTATGCGTTTTGGGAGGCACGCCACTCTAAAAAAATGTAGTTTGCAGTAAAAAAACTACTTTTCGAGGGAGATGGAAAAATTCAAAAAAACAAATTCAAAAAAATTTCAAAAAAATGTATTTATAATCTACAGACAAAATGCTACAAATCACTAATTTACATCATCTCTAAATTCTTAATATTTGAAAAGTTATCTAGTTTTTTATTTTTTGATAGGTAATGGGTCGAAGTCGATAAGGTTTACATACCCTACGCCCTTGTGGGTTTGAACTTGTAACCTCTCTTTAAAGAGAACAAGTTCTCCAAGACTAGTCCAACTTAGGTTGTACATTTTAAAAGTTATAGTTATCAGAAGTTTAAGATTATTTTAAAAATGTTCATCTCGATGTCAAAAGTGGCAAAAAAGTGGGAACCATTATTGTGAGTTCACCCACCATCATGAAGTAATCAAGCAAATGATCATGTACCCAATATAAAGAGAACTACCAAGATCAATGTCAAAGCTCCAACCAATGAATCAGGAACATAAACATGACAATATGATCTTTAACCAACTCCTCCAAAGAGATAACATGCTCCATATGAACATATCAAATAAAAATATCATGCCAAAACTCTAAGCATGCAATCAAGAGTTTACCATGACATAATATCAATCATCCTATCAAACAAGGATAACATGTCAAATGAAAGAATATCCACACCTCAACCAAGAACTCCTTGAGCCCTGAAGATGTCAACATCCTCATATATCATGAAGATCACCATCTCCTACTAGTCTACTCACAAATGCGAAAGACCCTTCTGCAGCAATAGGATCTAAGACATCCTCCAAACATATACACACTAAGAAGATCATTCACCATCTAATGGTGAATAAAAATCACTGCTATAAGCACCCACTGAATTGTGATACCCATTTTTCCATGCCATTGTGATAACCATCTCATCAATAAAGATCATCCAAGTCCACACTCATACAATTGAAAACTTAATAACATCAATTAAACCAAGATCTCCAAGAAGATACATTTGAAACCCCACCAACAAACAATCAAGAACCAATCCTACAACCCCACATCATCACTGTCAAAATATCCCACTAAAAGTGTAAACAAGTTATCCATGCCATTATGATAAAACCATCTTCTACATGAGAATCAAACAAAGCCATCTAACAATCAAAAAACTCAAAGACAACATCATGACATCCCAAAAGCCAAAGTAACCATAATCCTCAACCAAGAAGATACAAATTATGATACCCAATCAGGAATCCAATTGATCAAATCATCACCAATCAAAGCACTTGGAAATCCAATCATGTCATCAAAAAGCCCCTAAACACAAGGAACATTGATGACATCATGATGAAACAAGCATCAAACTCCCAATGTGTCCAACCTGTCTGCATCACATAGTCAACACCATTGGTTTTCCCCCATGACTATACCTAGTATCCACATCTCTCCTCCTCAACACGATAATAAAATCAGAAAATCATGTGACTAAACCAAGCCAATGAAAGGTCTATCCAGCATTGGTAACCCATATCCAAGTTATAAATGCAATCTTGTAAGTATAGGCCACCTACAAAACTATACAACTTGTAAACCCAACAATGCAACATACGTACTCAAACAAAAACAAATAACCATTCCAATATGTGCATAATACAATATAAGTAGGGTATATGCACGAAGTTGTGGTACCAAAAGAGTGCCACACTTCAAAAAAAATAAAAAATGGCCATAAGGTGTGCACCTTATGACCTTTTCAAACTTAAAAAAAACCCAAGTCCGTATTTTGGACGCATTCTGCATTCCCAAACCCATGTTTTGGTGATTTGGGGTGCCGTTTTCTTGCGCTCTCCCTTTGTAAAAGCTTGATATTGGGCACTAAGTTGTCCATCTCTCATCAAAATGCCGCTATGCCATCAAAGAGCTTGAAGAGGTATGTATTTTTGTTTTCTTATTGTCATTTTTTATTAATTTGAAGATTAAACTAGGTTTATTGATTTAAATTTATTTTCATTATCAGGAAATGAGATTAGACAAGAAAATGTTTAAAACACTCAATCACCTCCTCATGAAGACCATATTGAAGAAGAAGCACATCAAGAACCTCCTACAATCCCTAGACATCCCATAGGTACACAACAAAACCTATTAGGTCAAATAGCAAATAGCCAAAAAGAGCTTGAAGGTTTAATCACAAGGCTAAAAGATCGCACTGGAACAAACTCCCATAGGACAAACCTTGCCAGTTCTTTGCAATCTATTGTATCTCACATACAATCTGTGAGTGGGCAAATAAATTTTTGGTCCAGTAAGAACGAAGAACAAAAGCAATTTTATGCTAACAAATTATCATATGCAGCAATGAAGAAAAAGAAAATTAGTAAATCTGATTTGTGTGCTCTTTTTATGAACCCCGAATGAATCAACCTTTACACCCTAGATTTAGGAGATTCCCAATTCACTGGTGTCATCATGAAGGGATTAAGAACAAATTTTGGGATAGGTGGTGGATGGTATTTGATCAGCCCCCATGCAATAATCATGAGGTACCCCAATACTTTTTGAGAAAACTCTATTGTGAGTTTGTCCTTAATGAGATCTCAAACTATTTTGATTTTCTAGATTTCCAAGGTAGAGGTAGGGGTTCCTCACATGATAGAGAGGGTGCACAGCATGACTCAGATCTCCCACCAAGACCCTTGGCCAGACCTATGGTGGAGCAGGTTATTATTCCTTCCATTGTGAAGGAGAGTATTGAGGTCGAAACTCTAGACTCCATTAGCTCACTCACTCAAAATCTTATATAGTATGCTAGGCCTCTAGTAGAGGGTGATGCAAGTGATGATGGTGATTCTTTAGGCATCGAGTTCCAGCTTATTTTTGTCGATCTTGTGGTTCTCTTTTTACTTATGATCCTAATAGTTCTAAGAATGCACGTGCACGAGCAGAGTTTTCTACAGAGAACATTGTCATGACATAATCCTTGTTGAACAAAACATTTGGCATTGATACCTAGGTGAATTTCATTAGAAGTTCATTTCATTCTTTTTATTAAATCTTATATGGAAATTTGAGAATATATCTAAATAAGTAAATTATTATGATAAAAAATCAGGGTCAAAGTGCTCACAATACTAGCAACATTCTTGCAGCACCCTTTTTCATGACTTCATCGACTCCACAAGTATACAACAAGTGAAGAAATATAATTATTATATGTAGATAGTTGAACTGTATGTGAATGATTTTCTAATTACTCATTTTGGATGTCAAATAGTTTGATGCTAGAGCTTCACCATCAACACCTCGAAGTGTATTTCATCGACAATCTTTCACCCAAGTAAGCAAATTATCTTTAATGTTGTTATTAAATAATATAGATAGTTTTGGCAATTAATCAGTATACTTCTTTTAATTTTCAGATGTTGACATCAGAGACTCCTCTTGTTGTCCGCGCATCAATGGAGTGCAGTGTTGCTGCAACAGTAGCAAGTTCAACTGCTTTGATAGAAGTATGAGACATATTTGTAAATTTAGTAAATTTAGCATTACATTTGTTATCCTAATAATATGTTAATGAAAATTTTTACGACACTTGTATTTAGTTTAATTTATATTGTGATTCTTACAAGAGGGGCTTGTCACTACAGATCATGAATGTGCACCTGTTGTGGATGAACATAATGATTATTTGTATGCAGTAAGTGACTATTCTATTATATGTCATTCTAAAATTCAATTTTTGTATATGCTAACATCATTACTTTCATTGTATGAGGTGGTGTTACAAAAAAGTCTGGAGAGGAGGTCGAGTGGGTGTACTCAAAAGACACCTACATCATATACATCTCCATCCCCTCGACTATCTCATGATTTGTTTCCTTCCCCTAGAGGGAAATGAATAGAATAGGGTCCTATGTTGTATGCCTATACGACATTTTGAACATATATTTTGTATTATGAATATTTGACATTCTATGTCCATATGGCTTTTGGCAAGCTCCTATTTGACTTTATTGAATACCATGTTGTATGCCTATATGGAAATTTTGAACATATGTTTTGTATTACAAATATGTGACATTCTATGTCCATATGGCTTTTGGCAAGCTCCTATTTGACTTTATTGGATATCATGTTGTATGCCTTAATAGAAATTTTGAACATATGTTTTGTTTTATGAATACATGACATTCTATATCCATATAGCTTTTGGCAAGCCTATTTATCTGTATTGGATATATTTGATAGTTTTCATAGTATACAATGTTGTATGGATTTGTAGTTTTTTGGTAAGTGCAAATAATTTATCATGGTTATCCATAATTGTAGTACAAATGATTAAATGAATAATTGCACAAAGTTTATTGTTACTTAAGCTTTGAACCTAAATATGTGTTTGTAATCCAAGACACAAGCTTATGGAGATAAAACACAAATTCAATAGTTATAGTCAAAATAAGAATATATAAAGGAAACACGGAAAGAAACAAAATTAGAGAATGTAAGACACCATTATACCAATAGCCATTCTAAAAAAATTGCATAGCCCATACACTTCTATTCATCTAATACATACCCTAGGGTGATTTCACTGCTAAGGTGTGGCCCGCAATGATTGAATGAGTTGGAGAGAAAAATGAAGGCATTCCTAGCATAAAATCAGCCACCCCAATGCATACGAGCTCATGGTTTAGTGCCACAATGAGTGGATTGAAAGATGGGGCATTGTGCAACTTTTCATTGAACTCATCTGATGCTTTTTGTCACAATTGAGAAAGTGTCACCACAATCAATTGGATTCGAGTCTACTTAAACTGATAAAGGCTTTCTTATAGTACAATAAAACGACCTCGTAGGATCAAACAAATCATTCTTATGATTAATGGGCACCGAGAAATGCGATGCTAAATATAGACAACTTTGAGCAACTTGAGCACTTAAGCGATTTCCTTGCTAGGGTCTGGCCCGCAACGATCAGATCAGTTGGAGAGAAAAACAAAGGCATTCCTAACATAAACCTGGCCATCCTAACATGTATGAGCTGATGGTTCGATACCGTGACGAGTGGATTGAAAGATGGGTCATTGTGCAACTTTTCATTGAACTCATGTGATGCTTTTTGTCACAACCAAGAAAGTGTCGCCATGAGCAATTTGATACGAGTCTACCTAAACCAAGAGAGGCTTTTCTAGAGTGCCATAACATGACCCCATAGGATCAGATGAATAATTCTTATGTTTCACTAACATCGAGAAAAATGATGCCAAATTTTGACAAATTTTCACACTTTGAGTGATTGACAACAAATGAGCAATTTTTACATCTTTTTCCATATTAGCCTAAAACTTCATGAAATGATCCCATGTGATCTCTAATGGTCCAAAATGATCACACAAAACAAGATAAAAAGATAATTTTTTTTATATTACAATGCCTCGAGTAGTTGAAAAATACAAGTCATGTACATATATCCAAATATGATTGATATTACAATTTTTTACATTTACATTTAATCCAACGAACCAACTGGATCTTCTCTACTCTTTATCGTGTCTAGTATGGCCTCATGGTCAGACTCATGAACCTTCCATAGGTTCTTGTTTAGTGGTCTACCCCCATATCTGATCAAATGAACATTTGAAGCTACAACAAGGTTAGAATAATGAAGAATCTTCCTATGTGTCTCGAAGTCCTCGAACAACCACAAGTTAGACTTCTTCACTGGGTACCTTCTAAGCCATGTACTACTAACAACTACTGATCCTATGGGGTACTCAATATTTTCTCCATCTACCATAGGGCCATCCACTTTCCTTTTTGCATCCACACAATGACACAAGTAATAATCTATTCATTCTTCATTGTCTTCAGCTGCAATAACTGCATAAACATGCCCTACAATGATAAAGTGAGAAGAATTTAGCAAACAACTAAGGTAAAATATTAAAGCACAAACATTTTCATGTGGATAATTTACCTAGTTGGACTAAATCTAACACATGGTCAAAGTCAACTGATGCTTCCATCTGTGTTAGTTGTAGTGCACTCAGAGACTGATATGTCTCAAGTGGGATTAGAGGCCTCATACACCATTCGTCCACCCACTCCTTTGACTCACACTCATTATAGGCACCATCTCTACATGAATAAAGAATAACATGCCATCTATTGCATATGGATAGTCCATGAACCTACATTAGAGATTTTGAAAGAGTGTAGCTCACTCGATCCTATCAATGTACAACAATCTTCAAATTTTGCAATGTTAGTATCATCTACTAACCAAAAAAATCTGCGAATTGAAGACTTACCTAGATCACCTAGACCAATTGTACCATTACACCACTGAACAATTGATTTTGCATCTTTCAAGTTTGCATTCCCTTTGTACTTTAACTCTTCTCATGCTAAATCTCTTTTAATACATGCTCCTGTACCATCATGCTCCCATTTTCCATGCCTAGCCTCAGAGAAATTCCACATATGTTGAATAGCTGTCAACTTATGCATCCTACTCAACCAATAAAACATCTGAGAGTTCTTAAATGGTGATGCACAATTGTCTGACCATATGATATGTTGACGAAATGATATGCCTCAGCTAGCCAAATCATCGTAGAATATCTAAGAACAACCTTGCACAAACTCTGTAGAGTGTGAGCAATCATCATTGATGTAAAAATGATACTCCCTCAATATCTTCCTATCCTCTTCCATACTATCATGTGCATGAATGAATGCTATATGCACAAATATAGCAACTTGTGTGGCATTGTAATAGAGTGATTGCACCTTGTTCTGTGGTTGTAGTGTGTAGTTATTTGCAAAGTCAATAATTGAAATGATTGTATGATGTGGAAATGTGTCCTTTCATAACTTAAATTGTGAGTCCAACCAATGAGCTTGATGGTTATGTCTTGCATACTCATACACTATATTCTCATGAAATATGCCCATAAATTGATACACTGGAATCTTCTCACTAACCAATTCACACCTTTTTGCTTCTTTTCTATCTTTTAGCATGTAGGCCACTGTCTTATATTTTCCAAATTCCACTAATTCATTACCAATTTCTTGTCCAATATCCATATGTTGAAAAATTTGTAAATGTCGCAATCCACCACAATGAACACGTGCCATCCAAGCAACACTTATTGTAATATACTTGACCATCTACTCTTTCACATAAGATGCTAGATATGAATTCCCTTGAAGATGCCAGTGGACCATTTATGTTGCATTCCTGCAAAACATTGATAGCATGCAAATCTATACATATGTGCTGATAAACATCATAATGGTTAGAAAATTTGATATGTACTCTGCAACAACAAGTTGTGCGTGTGTGATTTATTTTGACATAAAAAGGCTCTACCATTTCAAAGAATCTTTGACTAATTTTAATTTGAGGATACATACATTGAAACTTGGCAAAAAATTGTGTTTGAGTCATATCCAAAAAATGTTTCGGATGTGGATCATGGATTTTACTACCAATCCTCCTTCTTACAACTTCTCTTTGATTTGGAGAGACCCTTGTGTTATTCTTCCAAAAATCTTCAATTAGGGATCTCAAGGCTTCAACAATTGCTTTATCTTTCCATGATAATCTATCGAAAAATGCCCATAACTCATTGTTATATGGATCCTCTGCTCTTTGTCGCCTTCCCATAGCTCTCATTAGAGTTTTTCTACTTATCTTCAATTTTTTACTTGTCTTTCTAATGAGGCAAGATTTATTAGTTTGAGTGCTTACAATTGTTGATGTAATGATATGTTGTGTGGCATTACTATCTTTTGTGCGTGAGTTAGAACCAACAGTATCATATGCATTCATCAGATTCTTCACAATAGATTTGTCACTTGATTCAATCGATGTTCTCAGCCCAAGAATCTTTATTATGGGCCAAAATTTAAGATTTCTCATCATTTCAACAAATAGTTGACATCTTCCCATCTCATTTAAAGGCTCAAAAAATATTTTCAATATCCGGTTAGCATGTCTTTGATAAGTACTCTTCGGAATCTTGTCAACCATTGGTTTCAAAATATTAGCATCAATATCAATCAAATACTTAGGCTTACTATGCAAAACTCTAGGAAGTGTTCTCAAACTTTGAGTTACCTCAAGATTAGGAATGT
Organism: Cryptomeria japonica; assembly: GCF_030272615.1. Taxonomy (NCBI): domain Eukaryota; kingdom Viridiplantae; phylum Streptophyta; class Pinopsida; order Cupressales; family Cupressaceae; genus Cryptomeria; species Cryptomeria japonica. The sequence goes on from NC_081409.1 coordinate 750,060,824, forward strand.
CAACAACAGTAGGGATCGGTGGCATACCTTCAATCAGAGATGAAAACAATGACATACCTTGAAATTGAGGTGTACAAGATGGTGTAGCTCCAATACTTGATGTCAATCATGAAGTACTTATTGTAGATGTATAAAAATGGCCATATTCCTAAATGAATATTTAATGTTCATTTTATTCTCTTTCCTCTATTTTAGTTAAATCTAATTTAATTAAATCATCTAGATTCCTCTATTTAATTAAATCCCTTCTCTCTACTTTTAATTAAATTTACATTTAATTAAATAGTTCACCCCAATTAAATAAATCTAATTTATTTAAATACTCAACTTGTAACCAAATTAAAATAAAGAAATTTATTTTAATTAAATCCTATTTATCCCTCACCCACTTACATTTTCCTACATCTCCCACTTGCCTCCTAACCCTCTTTCTAGACTCTTCTAGAATCCATCTAATCCTAATCAATTAAGCTAAACCCTTCATTTATCGCTTTTCCCTAAATTTGAGGAGGTCACTTCTCAAATTTGGAGTAAATTATTCCAAAGGCATTAAAGCCTTTATGCCTTCAACAAGCTAACTTGTTGAATACCCTCAAATTTGGAAGGACTCTTACAAGTTTTTCCCTAAAGTCATTCAAACCATTAATGGTTAACTAACCCTTTGTGGCATGGTTAGAGACTTTTTGCCCAACTCAACCCTCATCTAACCTAGGGGTCTCATCAAGCATTCATTGCTTTGACCATGGTTATCCCTTTAACCCTTGCACAAGATTTTACCCTTTGGGTAAAAGCTTTATCCAATGGATAACCTTAACCTAACCTTAACCCTTACCTCCTAAAGTAACCATGAGGTCTTCTCAAACATTTAATTCCTCTTACATCCTCTCTCATCTAGTCCTATGTTGACAATTGTCACCATTTCATTGGTGAGAATTGCAAACATGGATTGATAACTTTCAATCCCGACCCTTGATTAAATCCTTCAATCTTGACCATCCATTGCCTTGTTTCTTCTATAAATAGAGCCCTCATTTTCTTATTTTAAGGATCCAATATTTTAGCATCATACTTATACTCAATTTTAAAGCATTGAGCCTCTCTTTGCAATAGGAATTAATCTAATAAGCATTTTAGAGTATTTCTATTATCATTAGTTTAAACCATATAACTAGTGTATCATGTTAGGATAATATTGTTACTAACCTTGTTATCTTATCATCTAGTTTAGTTCATTTACTAGAATCGTGCATAAATAGGATGCATTCATGTTAAACTTAATCTAAAGCATCCCTCATTCTTGCATTAGTCATCCCTAAGTAACTTTGTTGAGTGATCTGAGAGCAAAGGCATTGGCTTGAGGGACCTTGTGAGATAGAGAACCATGGAACACACCTTGGGGAGTTGAGCTATCCTTCATAGCTCCATAACTTGCACCAAGAGTCCCATGGGTGTGTGGGCAAGTCCTTGAAGTATTTTTACATTTTGGATTTCATCGAACTACTTTTCCTGCATACATTTTTGGTGCCCACTATGAGGCATAACTCCATTAATCAAATCAGTTTTTGAATCTAACCATCTTTGTAGGTATGCAGGAAAGGAGAATTAGTAGGTGGGGAATATTACTTAGCACATCTGGTTAACATTCTAGTGCATTTGGTATACTGTTCTGCACATGAGACTCATTTCCTAGCTTGTAGACGCCCTCCCTTAGCATATCAAATTTTTTTAAAAAAATTATGCAGGTCTCGACATGGGAACTTAACAGTACATAGCATTGGGAAAACAACGTAATGCTTCTAGTATATTCTATAGCACATCCACGTTATTCTGTAGCACATATAGTATTTTTTGTAGTGCATCATAGGAAGAGAAGAAAAATTAATTTGTAACCGAGATCAAATTTAGACTTGTGGAAGTCCACAAAGCCATTGTTTTTCTAACAGATTTAATTATTGTTTTTGTAGGATTTCTGATAGTTTCATTGCAGGTTTGGGAGCCCATTTTTATGTTAAGTTAGGATTTAAAGTAGTTTGAATTTTTTTACTAACTTATTTAAGTTAGTTAAAAATTTGAATTATTTTTAATTCTTGTTTAAAGATAAAATTGAATTCACACCTCATTTGGACACTTAAAAAGAAATACAACAAAAATCTTTTCTTTCTTTCCTAGGAGAAAACTTTCCTTTAGGTTGCTAAAAAGAACAAGACAACTTTCTATTTTTGCAAAAAGAGCTTTAAAAAGAACCTCACCATCCTTTGGTGTATAAAATGATCAATCTTTAAAATTTTTGCAAGGTAAAAGAATCACACTTGTCTAAATTTTGTTTCAAGTTAAAAAGGGAAGTTCTTCCCCTTTTTTGTCAATTTCTTGTGTTGACCACCGAAATCAAAATTTCTTTGTTGACCAAGTTCCTTTACTAGATCAGATAATCATTGATTTGATGGGATAAAAGGACCACCATGTTTTTGTGGAGCAATATCTCCATATAGATTTTACCAAATCATTGCAATAAAAGGTTAAAAAGAACACTTGGGTGCTTTGATTCAAAAGTGGAAGGAATATGCTCTCCCCTTAACTGGATGATCAAAAGGCTAGACCACTCTTACACTTTCAGTCTTTATTGCATTAAATCCTTTAGCAGGCCTACCCTCCCAAGGAGTCAAAAAACTCTTAAAGCCATTCTTTGGCCAGTGTGAGGGGAACGATCTAAGTGGGAAACAACTTTGAAGCCAAGTGTTCCAACACATTATAATCAAATGTGGAAAGTGACGAAAGTCCTTTTCAACGGTTGCGTGGAGTGATTAGCCTTCCCCCAGTATCTTTACGATACGTAAAGCCTTTGTTCTAAAGGTTGGGAAGCCTCTTGAGGGAGTTTATCATTGATGGCCAAACAGGAAACCTAATTATGAACCTTAGAAATAGAAACCTTGAGCCAAGTTAGTATCCAAACATTTACAGTATCATAGTGCAAGGGTGGGGAAGAAACTGCCCCCAAGATTACTCACCATATATCTCCCAAGATAACTACTGAATTGTGAAGAAATTCACTTTGAGTTAATTTCTAGCAAAAGACAAAAAAAAGGGTGTCCCCTAGGGGGTGACAAGGCTGTTTGAGCTGACGGAGTATCGAGACTAGTGAGCTATGGTATTGTCGATGACCTTTGAATAAAGAGTTTGATTTATTTTGTATTTTCTATATCCAAACCTTTTGAAACACTAGGGATTTGAACACATCCTCATAGAATATACACTTATTATTTAGACTAGGAAAAATGGTTATCTCTTTTGTGCTGTGCATTCATTTCTTACTTCAGAAAATCATCTATCAAAGTTGAAGAAAAATTCAAAAATCACAAGAAAACCACCAAGTCAAACTATCAGGGCAGTTTAGCATGTAAGAGAAACATCTTAGAACTTCGAAACATATTTTAGCAATTGCAAGCTTCAACATAGTGCATTGCTTTTGAACTTTAGCACATCAGTGAATCCAAAGTTAGTAGTTCAAACCGTAGCACTTAATAAAAACATATTAGCACATCAAAGCAACAACATAGCATGTAGAGTTTGAACATTAGCGCATTGAGACCAGTAGTTAGCGCATTAGTAGTGCACATTAGTGCATAAACTTCCAGACCAAGAAAAACTAGAACAATCCAGTTAGCACGTCAAAAAGGTAGTTTAGCGTGTAGAGACCATTCTATAGCACGTTGTGAAAATTAAATAGTGCATTGGGTTTCTGGATTAGTGCATAGGAGAAACTAAGAAAACAAGGGGCAAAACAGAAGCTATTTTTGAAAAATGTGAAAACAGTTTAGAAACCTTTCTTTCCTCATCTTGAACTCTATCAAGTAGAAAATTCAAATCAGAGTATCAAAACTACTCCCAAGGCAAGTTCTATGTAAAACAAAGCTGTCAAAATCTGAAAACTAGTCGCTAGATAAAACACATCTCTCCTATCAAAATCAGGTAACACCATCATACATATCAAAAGGTCCTTCAATCAAATCGATTTTTATCCCAAAACACACTTGTTTCAAACTTCAAGTTGTCAAATCGAGTTTCCATATCAGGAAAGCTCTTATATGATACCATTTGATGTGCTTTGTCGTGAGGGGGCATCTAAACCTTTATTTGATAAAAGTAAAACTTAAGTTTTCAAACAAGATATCTGAATCCAAAACAAAACAAAGGAAACCATTAATTTCTTGTGCATGACTAATCCTCATATTCTGAGAAGAAAGAGTATTTATCATAACACTAAGTTGAGGAAACAACAACCTAGTTCTCTAAAACTTGCCAAAAGGAATAGATTTTTGTACATCAATCGCCAACTCTTGAAATCTCATCGAACATTCCTCTGTCATATGTGCTTGTATCTTCAAGACAAAACAAATGAATTTGACAAAGAACCATTAAGGAGTAGAGGATTTTGTCAAAAAGCAACATTCAACCAACGCTTGAATCATGAAGGAAAAATCAATCCAACTTTCTTCCCAGAAGTCTGCATCACTAACAACACACCTTGAGTAGAACCACCAACACCTGAACAAAACACAAAAGAAGATTTCATTCCCTTCATCACTGAAACTTTCTATTAGATGCCCACTATCACTCATTCGCAATGAAACAAGAAAAAGGAAATGCATCCTGAATCTAGTATGGGGCGATGATTATCAAATCCTTTCGACTATCAAAATTTATAAGACACAAAGATCACTGAAGAACTCCTTAAGAAATTCCAAGAAAGTGCCTTGTTCCAAAGACTCATGGAATGACTCATAGAGGCTAAGAAAGAGAATACCTACTAATGCTCGCAAGCAAAGGAGTTAGGATTCCAAAAGACTTTGATTCAAACACCTTTAGAACAAAGACTCGGCTCTATACTTATCAACAAAAGAAAAGAGAAGAAGACCTAGGTGACCTTGAGCAAAACATTCCTGAGCAAAACATTCCTGAGAAAAAAATTCTTGAGAAAAACATCCCTAAGAAAAACATACTATTTCACACGCCATTCCAAACTAGACACCATGAGAGGGAAGAACTCTTCCCTCGGAAAAAAAATGCACCCTTGGTTACTCTCACACAGCAAATGCAAATGCTACAAAAATAGATGCAAGACATGCAACAAGGATCAACAATATAGTATTCCTTGAGTGAAATTTGTCCTTATCCTTTTGACAGAAGGTTGAACATGGTACCTTTTCCCCCAAATTGACATATTCCTAAATTTGACAAGTATTATCAGAAAAGTGATCACCGTGATCATGTCTGGGAATTTTGTACCATGAGCCTGGAATTTGCTCATGATGATACTTATTTAATGAGATTATTCCCAAGGAGCTTGGGAGGGAAAACAATGGAATGGTTATCCAAAATCACACCTCCTGTCACATCGTTTGATGAATTAGTCAAAAAATTCATCACTCAATATTCCTACAACATTCAACATGCCATCACCATGCTAGATGTCTGCAATACCAAATAGAAAAACAATGAAACATTCATGGTATTCCTTTAATGTTGGCAAAAAATGGTCTCAAGATATCCTCAGGATGTGCCTAAAAAGGAAAAGATGGAAATTTTCATCAACAACTTGAATAGCGAGATGAATTACCTACTCAAACTCCAATGCATACCATCTTTAGCTAAATTGATTGAAAATGGCATCCAAGTAGACGAAGCATGTGTCAAGAAAGGAATGTTGAAATTGTTCAAAGAAGGAACCAATTCATCCAACTACAATAACCAAAACAACAATAACTTAGACAAATCCAGGTTCTGGACCCGAAACAAAAACACTAGAAATGAAGGAGGAAATGATCCTAATGATACGAAGTCCAAACAACCAGTGTTGTCTTTATCAGGCAATCCTCAGGCTACCAAAAATCAAAAGGGTGCTAACCAAGGCACTAATACTTATGCACCCAATACCAATCAAGATCATCTCAACACAAACAACACAAACAATACAAACAATACTAAAAAAAACAACACCAATCAAGGACCAAACACAAACTCACAGGGAAACACCAATAACTTTCATAAACACATTTACACACCATTAGGGCAATCATTGGAGTCGGCATTCAGAGAGCTCTTGGCAAACAAAATCATCTCTTTACTAGCAATCCACAACTTTGAGCCACAAATCAAAGCACCTTGGTGGAATGACTCACACTTTTGTGACTTTCACCAAAAAAAAAGACATCAAATGAATGATTGCATGAGATTTAGGCTTATAATAGAGAAAAACAAACTCACAGGGAAACACCAACAACACCAATCAAGGACCAAATCCATAGTTAGAGATTTAGGCTTATAATAGAGAAAAACAAATCTCTTTAGCACCAGATTTTCAAAAAGATAAGCCTAAATCTCTAACTATGGATTTCAAACAGAAGATGAAAATCAAAGAACGAGGCATGGGAGAGTACTCTTTGAACCCTTGAGTTTAATCAACTTACCAACATCACCTAAATCTCATGGGCTACCTACAACATCAACACATTAAGCAACATAGCCCATCACCAAGTTTGATGGCAAAATTATTCAACTAGGCACCCTAGCTCATGAATAAGAGGAAAAGGACATTCTTAGTTGGTTATACAAGGATGAGGGGGAAGTTAGAGCAGCTACTATAGAAGTAGCTATACCAACATAGTTATATGGAAAAGGCTACTTAATTATGCAAAAGATGGGATACAATGGCAAAGGACCTATTGGCAAGCATTAGGAAGGCATCACAGAACCAATAGATCCTCCTTCATAGTTTGCTAAAGATAAAATAAGATTGGGCTATGAACACACTCTACCACCAAGGAAAACACCAAGCAAATACTAGAAACCTTAGTGGAAGGAAAAGAAGAAATACAAGGAAGACTCATGGAAGGAGGCACTATTTGAATTGGTAGAAACAATCTAAAAGGAACATGAATCCCAAGAAAAAAAGAAACCCCAAGAGAAATTAGTCATTCAAAAGGTAGAAGCACCTTGTACAGTGGTTCATCATGTTTAGGAACCCATTTCAAACAAAGAAGAATCACACCGAGAGAACATCATTACTCCCCAAGGAGAGACATTATATGAACAGATGCAATGAGTAGAAGCAAGATCTGATACTGAATCTGAGAAGAGCATCATATTGGTCTCAATCATCAAGGACCTGTTTTCACCCTACAACATACCAGTACACAACACTGAAAGACTCTAGGATAATACCTATGAGACTGATTGAAATGAATATGAATGGGGTAGTTGTTCAAATGTTACTAAAGATGTTGCTAAACACACTAGTCATACAACCCTTTCTCGAGAAGGACACGACATAGAAACTAGACTACTTGAATTTGGTCGACAAAATATCTATGACGCCATGGAAAATGAGCAGCAACATTATGAACAAGTCTACATAGAAGATGATACCATTTAAGACCTTGACAACATCATTAACTTATTCAATATCCAGACCAACCTCGAGGATACCTCCATCATGACCCTTATGACCACTGAACTTGACCCACCTAATGACTCTTTGCCACTCATCTTTCCTAACCTCATAGATATGGATGAACCTGAAAACCATGACATACCCATATTCCCAAATGATGAATCCATTATCCATTACTTATGTACCATTAATTTGGAAACAGACTCTACCAGTGAACAAAGTAACAACATCTGCAATCAGGGGAGTGCCAAGTCTCTTAGTCACAAAAATGAAAGAAATAAAGGATCTACTATTGTAAACCAGTCAATGGCAGCAATAGATCACAAAAAAGTAAAAATAAAGGACACATCTATGGGTGAAAACCTTCTTAAGGCACCCAAAGATGAGAGACTTGACACTCTTCCTAAACATTATCAAGAGTGATCACCCATATTGATTGAGCCCACTCAATCAATCAACATTGGTACAACAGAAGCAGCCAAAAACATACAGCTAGCAAAATATCTGATAGAGGAAGATAAACAAGAGTTTGTCAAATTATTCAAAGCAAAACAAATATACTTTGCTTGGTAATATGCAAATATGCCTAATAAATACTAAGAGGGGGGGTGAATTAGTATACCAAAAATTACTGAACTCAAACACTTCAACAGTCTAGCAGTAAACCGATAAAATAGTTTTACAAACACACCGGTTAACACACATGCGAACCAAACAACAAATAAGGCATTCACCCACAGAAGAAAAATCACCATAACACAAGAGATTTTGACATGAAAACCCAAATGGGAAAAACCATGGTGAGATGAAACTCACAAGTAACTATCTACAGAATAGTAACTAGACCGATTAAGGTCAGACCAGTTAAGGTCATATAATTTTCTTCACTAGAACAAATCCTGTTAGGAATCTCACTCTCTATTAGGAGATAAGTCCGGTTAAAGACTACCTTGTGAGAGGATTTCAGATCCACAGTTGTGAACTACATTGTTACAGGATTTATAAAGGCTTTTCCAGGCCTACTCGGTTAAGGGTCTTCAGACTTGTCAAAGATGTAAGTAGTCAACAAGTGAGTGATCTAGATACTAGCACAGTATGCTTGGTTAGATCCTTGATAGCTCATTGTTAATGCATTTTAGCATTACTTCAGTCCTCAGACACTTCACAATCTATTTCTTCACATAGACCTATTCTCCTCTTGTAATCACACATGCAACAATCTCAACAACCACCTTGAAACCTAACAACTACAAAAACCCTAGACATGATGTCCTTATAAAGAAGTTTGATTTCATGTCGGTCCAATAGGATTACATTGCAAGTTCCTAGGTTCATTATATCTAGACACATTTGGTAACATGACACAAATCACCATCAAAGTGTCAGTGGATGGTAACTCGTCACAAAAATACTAGTTGGTAACTCATCATAGAGTATTACAGGTTTACACAACTTTATCAATTACCGGTTGGTAACTGAGAGTAATACTAGTTTAAACAGATTACCAGTTTGACAAAAATGAAGACTGGGAAAGTGATAACTGCCACTTTTAGTTCCTTTGATCTGCTCCACTTGAGATCCTTGAACCGCTTGAGCTCTTCATGCCGCTTGCAATCAGAGAACACTTTCTACAAAACATCGATATTCTAAAGACTACAACATAATACCAGTTTGGAACAAACATCGGTTGAGCATAACTCATACATTCAAAAGTGATCTTATAGCAAGTGTGTGTCCATCAATGACAATCACAACATAATCATCAAAAATGCCAACAATGCCCGGGATTGATCCACATCTAATCATGCATCACTTGTCTACTGCTCTAGGAGCCAAGCCAGTTAAGCAAAAACTGAGAAAAATGAATCCACATGTAGCACTCATGGTCAAAGCTAAGATAAAGAAACTATTAGACATTATATTTATTCGACCTATCAACTATTCTAAATGGATTTCCAACATTGTGCTAGTTTCAAACCAGATGGCAGTATCAAGATATGCACCGATTTTAGAGATGTCAACAAAGCTTGTCTAAAGGATGACTTTCCTTTGCCGAGTATCGACATAATTGTAGACCTCACAGCAGGCCATGCAATGTTATCACTAATGGATGGTTTTTTTGGCTATAATCAAATCAAGATAGCTCTAGAGGATCAAAATAAAACAACATTTTCCTGTCCTTGGGGAACGTATTGTTGGACAATCATGCCATTTGGTTTAAAGAATGCAAGGGAAACCTATCAACGAGCAATGACAACAATCTTTCATGAAATGATGCATACCTTCATGGAGGATTATGTAGATGATCTACTAGCTAAATCATTTACTTGAGCAAAACATCTGGGCATCTTAGAGAAAGTTTTTGCAAGATTGGAGAAATTCCAAGTCAGGCTCAACCCTAAGAAGTGTGTCTTCAGGGTAACATAAGGCAAATTGTTAGGCTACATAGTCTTATAAAAAGGCATAGAAGTAGATCTAGCAAAGGTAAAAGCCATCATGGAGATGCCACCACCTAAGAATATCAGCCAACTTAGATCATTGCAAGGAAGGCTTCATTCAATCAGGTGATTCATTACTCAACTAGCAGATAAAAGTCTACCATTCAACCATTTTCTACATAAAAATGTACCCTTCATATGGGAAGCCAAATGTGAAGAATCATTCTATCAAATCAACCAATATCTAATGAACCCACCAGTTCTGGTACCACCAATAGTAGAGAAGCCACTTATTCTCTACATATCAACAATAGACATATCACTGGGGGCACTGTTAGCACAAGAAAATTAGGAAGGCAAAGAAAGAGCTACCTATTACATTAGTAGAACTTTGAATGGATACGAGCTCAATTATACATTCATTGAGAAGGGTTGTCTCATAGTGGTATTTGCTTCTCAAAAGTTTTGACACTACATGCTAGCTCATACAATCAAGCTAGTAGCAAAAATTGACCCTCTCAAATACTTACTTAGTAAAGCAACTCTCACAAGCATATTAGCTAAATGGGTAATGATTGTCAGTGAATTTGATATCCACTACATAAAGCATCGAGCTATCAAAGGACAAGTAATTACAGATTAGTTGGCTAATGCACCATTACCAGATAAACAACCAATGGAGATTGAATTTTGAGATAGGGATATTCTTACTATAAACACCAAGCAATGGACCCTATACTTTGATGGATCCTACACTCAACATGGTTCAGGTGCTGGCATTTTGTTCATCACTCGTGATGGACATACCATACCGGGATCATATAGACTAATATTTCCATGCACAAATAACATTTCTAAATATGAGGCACTAGTGATACGCATCAAAATGGTCGTAGAATGGAGAATCACAAAATTGAAAATCTACGGAGATTCACAACTAGTCATAAATCAGATCAATAATAACTATCAGACGAAATATGACAAGTTGCTACCATACAAATGAATGGTGGATGATTTCAAACAGTATTTTGTACACATCACCTTTGAGCAAATACCAAGGTTGGACAACAGAGCAGCTGATGCAATGGCTACTATCGCCTCACTGCTACAAATTCCAGGGCAATAGAGTCGTTACGAGTTCCTGGTAGAGAAACTATTCTCCCTAGCCTATGACCATTGCACATCCCATGTTATCTATGCCTTAACCGACTCTGACTCTCCATTATACGAACCAATATATGACTCTTAAAAACAATACCCTACCCATTGACCTATCTCAAAACCAAAAACGTAACTTTATCTAGCAAGCCGCCCATTATACCCTCACTTCTGATACTCTTTACTGTCGAGGTCTAGATGGTACTCTTCTTCATTGCCTTGATCGTAATGAATCTGAATCGACTTTATAAGAGCTTCATGAAGGTATCTGTGGCACACATTCAAGTGGTCCTACTGTTGCTAGAAAACTTCTAAGAATGGGATATTACTAGTCGACAATGGAAAAAGATTCTCACCATTTTGCAAAGAAATGTTCTAAATGCCAAATCCATGGCAATCTTATACATGCACCAACACAGGAACTGCAGCTATTCACAACATCCTGGCCCTTTTGCTAGTGGGGACTAGACTTAGTTGGCAAAATACACCCTTCATCTTCAAATGGACATAAGCTCATTATCATTGCAATAGAATACTTTACCAAGTGGATTGAAGCAGTCCCCATGACCACAGTGACTAGGAAACAAATTGCCTCTTTTATTCTTAATTATCTAATCTATAGATATGGCATTCCAAGTTCCATCATCATAGATAATGGATGACCTTTCAAGAACCAAGATGTGCAAGAACTATGTGAATGATTCAAAATCCAACATCATTTCTCTACACCTTACTACCCACAGGAGAATGGTTAGACCAAAGCATCGAACAAAACCATATTGAAAAGCCTCAAGAAAATAGTGAATGATGCAAGAAAAGATTGGCATGTACAACTCAATCCAGCACTTTGGGCATACAGAACTAGTATCCGTACACTTATAGGAGCTATGCCATATTCATTGGTGTATGGATCAGAAGAAATTTTACTCCTGGAAGTAGAGATTCCATCTCTTAGAGTATGTTTGAAAGGCCTCATTCAGGATCAAGAGTATTGAGTCAAATGACTGCAAGAGCTAGAACTTCTAGATGAAAAGTGATAACATGCCTAAACTCACCTCAAAGCATATCATCAATGCATGTGTTGAAGCTACAATCACAAGTTTATCCCTAGATTTTTCAAAATTAGTGACCTATGTTAGGGTTCCCACAGTTATTGAGAGGGGGGGGGTGAATCAGTATCTAACCGATAGTCAAATTTCCTTAAGTTAAAACATATAGAACATAAAGTAGTAGTGTACCAGTATGCAAGAATTAATGTAATAAACAAAATCAAAAACATCCACATGAAAAGAACACCATAACACAAGATGTTTAACAAGGAAACTTGGTGTGGGAAAAACCTCAGTGGGATTTGTAACCCACAATATTCACTTACTGGCCAATAAGAGAATATTACTTACAATAGGGGCCTGCACATGTAGGAAGGCCAAATGCCTAGAGCTCACTGCTCAATGAGAAGTCACACTGACTTACAATAAGGATTATACTAATCCAATGACTTGCACTACTTTACAATAGCATCTCCAATGCCAGATTCAGTATCGGTTCTTGCTCTATTCTTTACATATACCCTTAACCTATATTTCGCATATTAGGTCTACCTAATAATTTTCCTTTTTTTCACTTACTTACCTTTTTAAAATGTCTACAATGATCTCTTTTATATACAAGAGCCATTTTACAATTTTCCAAGTCGACTTGCAATAATAATCAAAATATTACATATCAAAAAACCTGTCAGCCTTTGTGTTGGTATACATCTTTTCTTTTGTGCTAGTGCCAGTGCCGGTGTAGAGTGATCTTGTTGATGCTTGTGCACTGTCTTGCTTGAATAATGCTTTGCCAGTATGATGTCTTGCCGGTGCCATAGGATTGCAAGGTTGCCATCAATGACAAAACCTTCAATCACACACAATGTCTCATTGGAGTGTCCATATGCCAACAATCTCCCCCTTTGGCATTGATGGCAACACTCATGAGAAATTTCAAAAAGGTGTCCAAAAATATGTAGACCAAAAAATTTACCAAAAATATGAGGGGCTCCCCCTAAGCATATGATTCTTGTCTTTGAATTTTCTCACCCTACTACTCCCCCTTTGGCATCAATGACAAAGGTTTAGTAGAGTTTGTAGTTATACCGATCCATATCCTTAACCTTGTAGTTGGGTATTTATTATCTTTAAAAGATAGCCCAAAATTAAGTTTATACTATCCATAAACTTTTTGCTATCTTTTATTGCTGTTTCAATCCTCTTCACAGTGCCGGTGACATGCTACAATTGTTATGTCGGTGTTTTACTTCCTAGTGTTAATGCCTCTGAGATTTCCTTCTATAGAGATGTTAGATAGTCCAATCTTGGACTCAGTTTAGATCTCAAGTGTTGTGCCTTATTTATTATTGGCTCTTTCTCTTTCTCCTAGTTAAGTAATTCTACCTCAAAATTTGCTAACTTATCTTCAAAAACAGATAGTGAATCCGGTGAGTTGACAATATTGTCTGCAAGCTTGTTTATCTCTTCCTGTGTCTTGCTTATTTTCTTGTCTATATCTATAGTCAGGAAGTTTGTTTTGCATGTGTCTTTGTACAAGTTTTTGTACTCTTTTAACAGACTACACAGTTCCGGTAGAAGTGTGTCAAAGTCTTTGTTACACTTCTTCATTTCTTCCTCAAAGAATTTCTGTTTCTGATTTTCTGTTTCTCCTTTTCTACAATGTCCTTTACAGATTCTACCTTTATTTTCTCAATATTTCTAGAGATGTATTTACATAATGTATCCAACTATCCTAAAGAATCTTTATTATCTATATTATAATCAGGAGCGATTATCTTCAAAATTGGTATTGAATCATCTATTGCTTTGTAAGCTTGTGAACTATAGTTACTTATTTTCTTGATGGATTCAAGTAATACCTCAGTCACATTTGTTGACTTTGATGGTGACCCAACAAACTGAGTACTGGTGGAAGTGACCATGCTTGTATTGACCTCTGGCAGGTCATTTTGTGTCTGCATTTCCTTTAGCACTGGTTTTCTTGCTTCATTGCTTACCGGTGGCATCTATTCTGGAGTCTTTAGCTCTGTTGATTTCTCTGATTGTGCCTCGGATTCCATGTTTTTCTTTGTATCCTCTGCCGGTTGCTCTGTATTTCCTATTACCAGAGGCTCTTTAGCCATATGTGATTTTTCACTTGAGTCTTTATCAACTGTTATGTTGATCTTTTGGGTATCAACATTTACAGTGAATAGGACTTTAGGATTTGTATTGCTATCCTGTGCATCCATGCTTTTAGCTATTGGTTGGTTTTTAGGGATTGTAATTTTTACAGGTGGAGGTAGGTTATCTTTAACCTTTATGCTTGGAGGTCCACCAATTTTCCCTTTCCCTTTGTCCTTTTCCTTCTGATATACCTTAATAGGCTTGGGATTCCTATATTCTTCTTGTTTCTTTTTTTTCAACCAAAAATATGTCCCAACCATCTTCTGTTTCCTCTGAAACCTCTGTAACTCTACCTGCCATCAGTGAAATATGCTGGTGTACAGTGGAAAAAACTATCTGGTTGGGCTGAGCTATCAGATCATCAATTTCTTTTGGGGAGTTTACTGGATATACAACAAGTAGTTTTTCTATTTTTATTTTATTATCTAGTTCAATTACTCCTTGTCTTCTTGCCTCAAGGCTTTTGTATAAGTCATCAGGAATTTCATTTATGACTTCCATCAAAAACTTTTTAAACATGTCCATGTGTAGTATTACACTCTCCTCAACTTGCCCTTTCTCATCAGCCGATAGGGTGTCATAAATTTTCCTTATGTTCTTCAGTTTTCCTTCCTCTGTGATCTCATTTAACAAAATGTCTAAAGGTGCCAGGTCAGTTTTTGCCTTTTTCTTTTTCTTAGGAGTCGGCTTCTTTTTAGGTGTGACCTTTCTGACCAGAGATCTCACAACTTGTTGCTTCTGCCTTGTCCTTCTAGGTGAAGGAGTGGTTTCCAGTGAGGGATCTCTTTTCCTAACAACTCTTTTAAAGGTTGCTGGCATGTCTCCTTCTAAAGAAGTACCTACCAGTGATAGATGAGCTTCAGGTTGTGGGGCTGCCAACTCATCTTCAATTATGATGGTTTTCTTTAATACATCTTCCTTAATGGCTTTTGCTCATCTGGATCCTTTTCTCACAAATGCTTCTACCTTCTTCACTCTTTTCTTGGACTGTATTTGTTTTTCTATTATTTCAGCACTACCAAATGCTTCCTCCTTAGGTTCATTTGGGGCTTCTAGAAGTGCTTTTGCATAAGTTTCAACTATGTGGTCATCTGTTTCATAGCCCATTTCTATTACCTAGATTGTCCTAGGGATGACTACTTCCATCCATATTTCATCCTTTTTGATAACAAAGCATATATCATCTTTGTATTTATCTACAATTTCCTAAGATAACCTTGTCCTTTTCTTCATTTTCATCTTTAGTGCTTGGAAAAAGTCATGAATGTTATTTTCCTTATTCTCACCCATGGTATTGAATAGTTCTATTAGTTGCTTTCCTACCAGTATGTCATATCCAAATTCTTTATATCCTATACCGAGAACTTGTTTTGTTATATGAAGCATTAGAAACACTAATAGATTTCCAAATCTGAAGGTTCCTTTCTTATCCTTCTTTATCTTTCCAAGGTTGTCTATTAGTTCATCCTTTAACCATTCACAAATGTCAATTTTTGCGTTGTCTGTTATCATGTCATAAGCACTCTTAATGCATAGACTTGAGACTGAGTTAAGTCTATTGGCATGAGTGGCTTTGTAACCTAATATCATGCTTATGAATCTTACATTTGTATTATTTACATCTATTGGAGTAAATAATTATTCATCTTGGATATTATTACACCTTACTTAAGTTTACTTAGGTACATGCATTTCATAGTAGTTTGGGTATGAGACACTTGGGTGTTTGTGCCAACATTGGGATAGTGTGTGTAGAAGAATTTCCACCTTTTATGGTGTGATCTTGATGTTGCACTCCACATTCAGTGGGTGATCCACCTCATGTGGACTATTATATTATTTATCCTACCTACCCACACCTATTTGCTACCTACCCTTGTTTCTTATTGAGCCACATGTCATGTTTGTGTTCTCACATATCCATATAGCCTTGCCTATATAAGCAGGCTCATTTTCATTGTATGTAT
Source organism: Cryptomeria japonica (assembly GCF_030272615.1). NCBI lineage: Eukaryota > Viridiplantae > Streptophyta > Pinopsida > Cupressales > Cupressaceae > Cryptomeria > Cryptomeria japonica. The sequence goes on from NC_081409.1 coordinate 750,077,052, forward strand.
TGATTGATGATCCAGTTGATTAGTATTTTCATCTTGATAGAATACAGTTTATTCCTATCATATATTTTGTCTCTCTTATTTGTGCTTTCCATTGCCTCTTTATCTTGGCAAAATATCACATGGTATCAGAGCCATTAGAGTGCCATTGGTTTGCTAATTGAGAGAAATTTGATGCTATTTGAGGTTGTGTATTTTGAAGTTTTCTATTGTAGGTTATTATTGAAGCTTGATGGGTCAAATCTGAAGTCACCATTGGATTAAGGAGGTCCAAGAAAGTTAGTTTTGCCTTTTGTTTCATCCAAATCAGACTTTGGAAGCCAAATCTAGAGGCATTTGAAGTTTGACGTTGTGGCAGAAATTTTTCAGAAATTATAATTTTGCAGGCATTTTTCAAATAGCGATATCTCACTCATCCAGATTCATTTTTTCAAGAATTTTTTTGTTTTGGGGTATAATTTCATGATCTCTACAGTGGTATGTGAGTTTTCTGATTTTTGGATATAGGGTTTTCAAAAATCATGAAATCCCGATTTTTACAAATTTGGAGGCTTCGTTTGGGCTCATATGGACTCCTTTTAAGGTGCTGTTTTTTTTTAAAGTGCATATTTTTTTATCTACTTTCATAATCTGCCATCTATTTGTAATGATTTTAAGTAGAAATTGTACTTTCAATATTTGGCCATTTTTGGCATATTTGGTACTTGCATTTTGCTTGGATCTCAGTTTAGATTACTAGCAGTATTTGTTGAAGTCTCTTAGATCTCATTTTGAGAAGTTGTAAATTGAAATCAAAAGTCCACTTTGCCTTGTTTTGCAAGTGGCCCATTGTATACGCACTAAGTATAAAGTGCCAAAATCACCATTTTGGGGGATTTCTTGATTGAGTATTTTGGGGGGGTGTCTTGTGTGATTGTGCCTCTCTCTATCTTGCGTTCTTTCATTTTGGTGCTATGGGTTCTCCTAAATTTCCACTTTTAACTCCTCATAATTATGCATCATGGAAAATTAAAGCATGGAGTAAACTAATGGAAAAAGGACTCATTCATTATGTAAATGAAACTATTACAACACCACCTAATCCTAAGGCTGATCCTAATGCTCAGCTTGAATGGCTTACTAAGAATGCTATGGCACTTGGAACTTTTAGAAATTATGTATCAGATGACCTCATTTTTCACATTGATAAGTGTACAACAATTAAAGAAGCTTGGGATATTTTTAAGAAATTGTATGGTCAAGTTGATGAGATTAAGGGCTACAAGCTTGATAGTGAACTCACAACTTTAGATGCCAGGGATTTTGATACAATCCAAGATTATGTCACAAAATAAATTGAGCTAAGAGCAAAGCTAAAAGATTGTGGAATTGACAAAAATGATGCTCAATTGGTTTATAACTTGTTGGACAAGCTTCCTTCAAAGTATGCAGCCTTTGTATCTAGCTTTCACACCCATAGGTTAGCTCAAGGTTCCTCATACACTTCTCCCTCATTTGATTCATTCATGGAGATGTTGATACTTGAGCAATCTAAGTTGACCACGATGGGGATTCTCAAATCTTCAAAGTCACAAGCTTTGGTGGCTAATAAAGGGAGTCAAAGTAATCAAGGAAAAGGCAAGAATCGAAAGCAACCTAAGTCAAAACCACAACAAGATGGAGCACAATATTCCTCTCCACAACAAGGTGATTCACCATCCTCACCTAAGAGGAAATCATATAAGGACAATCTTTTTTGTGGATATTACAAGAAGTCAGGACATGATGAATATCATTGTTATAAGAAGGATATTGATGAGTTGAAGAATCTTCTTGAGAAGAATAGAATGAACCTACCTTCTAGAATGTCTACATTAACTTCTTCTTCCAAGGATAAAGGAAAGGATCACTCTTTTGGGATAGATAAAGGAAAGGGACAAGCTCTTTGTGCTACTACAAGTCATGATTCAGGGAGATGGCTTCTAGATTCATGGGCTTCTCATCATATGACATCTTTGCAGTCTATGTTTTCTACATTTGAGCCTTGCCACATGTCGCAGATTTCAATGGGCAATCATACATACATGGATGTGATTGGAAAAGGATCTATTGCCATTGGGGATAACTCCTTCAATGATGTGTTTTGTGTACCCCACTTGACAAATAATCTTCTTTCTATCTATCAAATCACACATGGGGCAACTAGGAAAATTGTGGAGTTCATACTTGATTCAATTATCATTAGAGACTTGGAGAGTGGAGCTATCATTGCGACTGGAGTGGTTGATCATGCATCTTGGGTGTACTTTTTTTCAAATTTTGGTCCTATTGATAAAGTTGGTTCTTCCTATGTTGATGATTCAGATTTTGAGGAAAACTTTGGGCATTTGAACTTGGGGATTCTCATTTGTGATCCCTTTCTTGAGCCTTGCATTTCATCTCCTTCTATTGATATCACATCACCTATTGCACTTGATGATGTAGCTAGTGCGACAGTTTTGCCTTCTTATGATTCAATGCAACAAGATATTTCATGTCTTCCAGCTTCAGTTGATTGGGATGCCTACTTGATAGACATTACAGGGTTGTTTGTGGACTCCTACATTGTAGATTTGGGAGACACCATTGATGACATTCATCTTCTCTTTGATGAAGATGATCCTTCTTTGATTGTTGCGAGGGATCACTCTGACCCTCTTGTGCATTCTCTACATGATAAATCCTTAGAGGTTGACATGATTGTGGATACTTTTGTACAACACTTGGAGGAGGTCTCTTTATCTTTTGAGGAGACATATGAGTCTTTGGACATTGTTCTACATTCATCTCCACTAGATCTTGGAGTGCCTTTTTCAGCAGTGTGCCACAGTTTACCACCTTTGGAGGGGGTACCTTTCAGCATCGATATGGGGACACTTAAGCACTTTTTAGTGATTCCTTTCATCATGAGTATTTTTGCTTCATCTTCCCTTCATGGTTGGGGAGACTTCATGGATACACCTTTGGTTTTGTTTCTTCCTAAGGGGAGGAATGTTGTTCAACGTTTGTGGAGTAGTTTCTTCATACATCAAGCTTCTATCATTGGTGCAAATTCCACATTGAGGGGGGGCTTCCTAGCTTCTCTTATTCTCTCATATGGGGGGGACTTTTTCCTCACATGGGGTTTTGTCCTTCACATACTTCTATGAGAGTTATTTGTATCTACTTTTCATCTCTCTTTTGGGGGAGGGTTTTTTCCCATTGGGTTTTTCTCTCTTTCCCCGCTTTATGAGAGATTTCCTTGCATTGGTTTTCAGGCATTTGCATTTGTACATGGGTACCTAACATGGCCTCATAGTTGGGACCCATCTTGCATTGCTTAGTTGCATTGTAGACTTAAGTGCATTCCCCTAAGTTGCACTTAAGGGGGGGTGTTGGTGTAAATAATTATTCATCTTGGATATTATTACACCTTACTTAAGTTTACGTAGGTACATGCATTTCATAGTAGTTTGGGTATGAGACACTTGGGTGTTTGTGCCAACATTGGGATAGTGGCTGTAGGAGAATTTCCACCTTTTATGGTGTGACCTTGTTGTTACACTCCACATTCAGTGGGTGGTCCACCTCATGTGGACTATTATATTATTTCTCCTACCTACCCACACCTATTTCCTACCTACCCTTGTTTCTTATTGAGCCACATGTCATGTTTGTGTGCTCACATATCCATATAGCCTTGCCTATATAAGCAAGCTCATTTTCATTGTATGTATTGATTTATGATCTAGTTGATCAGTATTTTCATCTTGATAGAATACAATTTATTCCTATCATATATTTTGTCTATCTTATTTGTGCTTTCCATTGCCTCTTGATCTTGGAAAAATCTCACATGGTATTAGAGCTAGTCCATATCTCACAACATCATTAACCCTTAAAGATCTTTTATCAAATGTTGCACTTGTTAGGTCTATGACTAAATCATTTGAAACTTTCTTGTTTTTGTCTGGTCTTTTACTGGTGGCCGGTAACCCTGTGATAGCCTTTACCACTTGCTTGGTGATCTTATGAATTGCATCTAACCAGAAAAATTCTCCATGAACTCTGCTTAACACTATCCTAATCACATCCTTAGGAAATTCGGGAATACTAAGGATTTCTATGAATCCTAGGGTTTCAATGATTCTATGTTCAGCTTTGATATTGCCGGTATCATCACATATCTCAGTTTTGTACATGGTTTTGATTTCCTCGTCTCCTAGCTCTTCAATATTGCAGTGAATATACATTCTAGGGTCTTCAGCATATACAACACATTTAGGGATTTGAGAGAATGCACCTAAGGTATCATCCTTCTTTGCTATTTCGAGGACCAACTAAAATATGGGCCTAGGTCTTTTAATTACTTCCAAAATAGTAGGGTTCACTATGTATTCAATTGCAGAGCTGGATGCCATGATAAAATACCTTTTTCTATCTTGGATGAATGATTGCCTAGAGTGTGCTTGCTTCTTGCTTGAAATTCCTTAGCTTGGAAATCTTCGCACTCTCTAAAAGTTTGAAATCACGGTGAAATGAAATGGAGCCAAAACCTTATTTTATAAAGTCTTTTTCACTACCTACCACATTAATTGCTGGCTAGTTATGTAATCACTTAACTTTATTTGCCGATAATAAGTGATTTTCAACTTCTTTTCTCTAACCGAGGGAATAATAGCACATGTGTCATTAGATTGTGAAACCCTCAAGACAATTTTCTTCAATTAGATGAAGAACTTCCTACCGATGGAGCACTGCTCTATCCTATCGGTGGAGCACTACTCTGTCCTACCAGTGGAGCATTACTTTGTCCTACCGATGGAACATTTGTTGGTTCTACGGGTGGAAGAGTATTCCCAATATTTAGATCATCTTTTCTAATCCATTACTTTGAGAATTCTTGCTTAACCTCTTCAACTTTTTCTTTACCTTTCAAGCTAGCATTTTTGTTGTCTACTGGTGTACCTTTACTTCTACAAAATTTAGCAATATGCCCAATCTTGTTACATGCATAACAAGTTACATTATTTTTCTGAATAGCTTTCCCATAACCTATGCTGGTTTGTGTTCTGCATTGAATTGATAGATGTTCAAATCTTCCACAAACATAACATCTTACATTCATTCTATAGTTTTCAGAGTTATGACCAACTTTGTTGCATTTGGAGAATTGACCGGTGGGAGGATCGATATTCTGATAATTCCTAGATCTACATTCATTTGCCTTATGACCATATTTATTATAGTTAAAGCATTTTCCATTGAATTTATAAGTATTAGGTGGTCTTACTAGTTTGCTGTGATCCTAAGTATTTGCAGTATTGGAACTTTCTCCAACTTCAAATCCAATTCCAGAAGTGTCACCTTTGGGTTTTTGATTCTTCAATAAGGTACCAAGTTCTTCTGAGCTTTTCTTGAATTTTTCTTTATGTTGATTTGCAGTTTCGAATTCCCTTTCCAAGATTTCTTTTTGTCTCATTACTTAATTTGAGTCATTCTGAGTATGCATCAGATCTATCTTCAACATGTCATTTTCATAGCTAAGTCTTGTGTTCTCATTTGCTGCATCACTTAGTCTTCTAGTCAATTCTTCTTCATTCTTCTTTCTATCCTTGATCTCTTTGCAAAATCTCATAGTCATATCCTACATTTCATTTTTTGTTGTCATGATCTCTTGTTTCAACTTGCTTATCATTTCATTAAGTGATTCCTTTTCATCATTCTCATTTTGCAATTTTTCACAAAGTTCTCTTCTCTTATTTCTTGTAACAGTAAGATTTTCTTGAAGTGCCTGAATGATATCCTGAGCTGCTCTTAAGTCATCTTCTAATTTGATATTTTTCAACTTCTTAGTAAGAGCTCCTTCAACTTGCTTCATTAGATTTTCCATCTTTACTAGTGTCAAGATCTTCTTCAAGCTATTAGGCTTATGAAAATAGAGGACTAGGCTTTGATACCAATTGTTAGGGTTCCCACAGATACTGAGAGGGGGGGGTGAATTAGTACCTAACCGGTAGTCAAATTTCTTTAAGTTAAAACATACAGAACATAAAGTAGCAGTGTACTGGTATGCAAGAATTAATGTAATAAACAGAATAAAAAACATCCACATGAAAAGAACACCATAACACAAGACGTTTAATGAGGAAATTCGGTGTGGGAAAAACATCACTAGGATTTGTGACCCACAATATTCACTTACTAGCCAATAAGAGAATATTACTTACAATAGGGGCCTGCACATGTAGGAAGGCCAATTGCTTAGAGCTCACTGCTCAATGAGAAGTCACACTAACTTACAATAAGGATTATACTAATCTAATGACTTGTACTACTTTACAATAGCATCTCCAATGCCATATTTAGTACCAGTTCTTGCTTTATTCTTTACATATACCCTTAACCTATATTTCGCACATTAGGTCTGCCTAATAATTTTCCTTTTTTTTGCTTACTTACCTTTTTAAAATGTCTACAATGATCTCTTTTATATACAAGAGTCATTTTACAATTTTCCAAGTCAGCTTACAATAATAATCAAAATATTACATATCAAAAATCCTGTCGGCCTTTGTGCTAGTATACATCTTTTCTTTTGTGTCGGTGCCGGTGCTGGTGTAGAGTGATCTTGTTGATGTCGGTGCAATGTCTTGCTTGAATAATGCTTTGCCGATGTGATGTCTTGCCGGTGCCATAGGATTGCAAGGTTGCCATCAATGACAAAACCTTCAATCACACACAATGTCTCATTGGAGTGTCCATATGCCAACAACCTAGTCCTCAGAGAAAATCCCAGAAATCAGCAGGATCGAGAAAAGAAAGGGAAATTTGAACCTAACTGGTTAGGTCCCTATGTTATCATATCAGCTTATGGATTAGGCACCTATTAGCTAACAACTTAAGAAGGAGATGTGCTTGACAAACCAAACAAAAACATCCATTTGAAGAAATACTACACTTGAGAAAGTCTAATGCACGGAAAAGTCAAAAAAGTCAAAAACATAAAAAAAAATCAAAAATCAAGAAAAAGAAAATAACAAGGTGCAATAAAAACAAATGGTGAAAACTTGGCAACAAGCGCTATTTGTGAGAGGACAGCTCCTCTATTTATCTTTATTCATGAGCCTTTTTATATCCACAATCAAGCACCATCAGCCATCACCAAACACTTTATCAAAATAAACATTATCCAAGACATACTTAGCATAGTCACTATTGTGGTTTATCCAAATATCACTTCATCATATCCCACCATGGCTTGTCAACCACTGTACATATCCACATCTGGAGGTAAATTTAGCTAGGGAAACATTGATCAAGCATTTCATCCTAAGTCAAACACTTGCAGCAAACTCAAAGCATCATGTCCAATGACAAATCCACAATCAAAAGAACACAACATTGATCATTTAAACAAATTCATAACACATGATGGATGATTTTCTGAAGTATAAAATGTTTTCATCTTGCATAAAGTTTTGACTATTTTTGCACTTCAACTTTTTTGCACTATTGGATCCTTTACAGTTTCTCAATGATGCATTGAGCTAGAGAAAGTCATAAGGACTCCAATATCTTTTTAGTTTTTTGTCTGGGAGGTGATCACTTGTATTGTGCAAATACTTGTCTCAAGACGTGATTCAATGCATATCACTGATGACATGGTTCCACTTTGCACATACAAATGGTTTAATCTTGTTTGTTTATACACAAGCCACACTCAAGTCATCTTGGTTCAATTATACCTCGATGCTTGTACTATCTTGCAAAATCAAAAATCATGTAAATTTTTCTTAGGTCATTATGGTTCAATTATACCATTATTCTTGTATAAATTTTCAACATATCACAAAACAAATCAATTCTCAATGATGATAAACACAACGAAAGCAAAAACATGTGACTATACAGGGATGACAAACGCAGAATGAGGATGCTCAAATTAGTTGCATATCATTTTACAATTAGTTGCATATCATTTTCCAATTAGTTGCATATCATTTTCACTTAGTTGCACATCATAATCAAAATCTCACAAGCATATCAAAATCATACATCTCACAAGCATATCAATATCATACATCTCATTTTCAAGGTATATCTCACAACATATCAATATCATACATATCATTTTCAAGATACATCTCATCTCATATCAAAATCATACATCTCATTTTCAAGATACATCTCATAGAATATCAAAATCATATATCTCATTTTCAAAATAAATCTCATACATCATGCATTATCATATCATATTCATCAAATATCAAATCACATGCATCTATCTAAGCATTGCATTATCATCATAGAAACATCAAAATCATATAAAAAGCATCATCCATAACACATCACATGATGATCAACAAAAATGGTGTCATATATATCTCCAAAATGATCAAGTGTACAAAATCTATCATGTATGTCCCAAATACAAAAAAAATGATCAAAATACAATAGAGACAACATCTATTAGGTATGACTATCTCCTGAGGGTGACGGTCTTGCAGTAGATGTCCTAGCACCAGGATCCCCAGGTGGATCTTGACAAACAAGCCTTGTCACGCCTCTGTTCTCTGTCCTTGACCCAGTCTACCTGGATCAACTAGATCTTGTAGCTGTAAAACTAGGCACTCTGCACTCCCTGGGTACCACATCCTCATAATGCCTTTGGTAATACTCCACCTCCTTGGTTGTATAAGAAAACTCCCTCAGGGTGTCTCTCATCGAACCACCTGCAGCCGCTTTGTCAAAAATCTCTGCTCGAGCCTTTACTCGACCCAACAACTCCAAAACTATATCTCGCTCAGTAGTCAGTTGTGTAATATGCCACTGATGTGCTAGTAGCTATGTCTGCAGATGCTGCACTATCAACTGTAAGGATCTGATCTAAGCATCCTCCTAGTGAGTCAAAATCTGAATCTAGAGGGGTACCTGTGTAGTGGTATCCCCTATCCCTCTCCCTATCCTCAACGTTGGTGGGGGTAATACATCTAACCTCCTTCTCTGGGCTGGCTATCTAAACTCATCAATCCCTCCCACCACTGCTATCACCTCTCCTACCCTCTCCTCACCCCCAGCTCCAATAGCCAAACTTCCCCTCCCTCTATCCTCCACAACCCACTGCACCACTCTCTCCACCCATATTCCCCTATCACCACCAACTCTACCTCTATCTCCTCTCCTCCCTTGATCAACTCTCCCTCTATCCCCCAAGTGACCCTGATCACCTCCTCCATCATCTCCACCATCGTCACCTCTACCATCCCCACCTCCCTCATCCAACTCCTCACCAACCTCCCCCCATCTCCCTAGCCTCTTAGGCTGCTCATCCTCATCATTGTCAAAAGTGGGAATCATCTCTGCTAGATCTGATATCTTGGCCATGGCATGCGCTAAAAAGAGTGTCAAAAACTCCTTTGTCATCCTCATGTCTACTATCCCATAGGCGTAATCCCAAATCTGACTGACTAGGTGAAAGAACACCTCAACCGCCACCGCACTGTCAATAGTGGGTCCCCACTCTGGCACATCCTGCCTTTGTTGAGCATACAAGCATGCTCCCTATGGAATCCCCTATTGTCATCCATACTGCTGATGAATCTGACTATATAGAAATCTCTCTATAACAAAGGGCATCTACCCTATCAGATATTTGGACATATAGATGTATGCCATCTCCAACCCATCCTCTGTCCACACCTCACAATCCATATACAATCTCCAGATGACTGTATCAATATCATCTAGCACTCACCTCTAATGCTCTAGTTTGCCCAGCTTACGTTGGACAACTATACCTCTATATCCATAGGCATAAGTGCATCGCACAGGCCTATCTCTATGTGCAAGTGGCCTAGTGGCACGAATATTCTCCCACGCCCATACCTGTAGCAGTGTCACCCCCATAGATAGATGACTATATCCAAAATAAACCACCTGATGTAAGTCCCTGTATAAGTGGGCCAACATCACGGACCCCCATGCAAATCGATGACCCTATGTCACCACGTCCTCCAGAACCAATCCCCATCCCACTGCTAGTCCCTTCGACCTATGGTCAGGACATAAGAAACCACCAATAAAACCTACCAACACTGATGGTAGAGGAGTGTAATCCAAATCAATGAACTCCTACCACGGGATATCATACCCACAAATCTTTTCATCCTGTAGTATCTGGTGAAGAGCCTCTGTACCACCCTCCTTAGTCTTCTCATAGGGTAACCGTGCACCTACCACAGGAATCCGTAAAATCTGGTAGCAGTCCTCAGGTGTCACCGTAATCTCACCTGCACTAAATGAAAGGTGTTCGTGTCACTATGCCACCTCTCGGCAAATGCTGTCAACAAACCCCAGTTAATGATATACTGGGGCATCTCTAACAAAGAAGATAGGCCACATCTCTCAATAATATCCCTGTCAGCCTATGTCAATCGTGGTATCAAAGACCATGGTCTCGAAAATCACTCTCGCGATTGCACAACCCCAAGCCACTCCTGTCACAAGAAAAACATGTCCAATATCAGTTCCACCATCATATCAAAACTCCATATCAAAAACATCAAATTCATATCAACTTGTAAAACACGTCAAGTTCCACATCATATCAAACCCATATCAACATCAAATCATCACAACTTGAAACAATGCAAATCAAATCAAGTTATCTATCAAACATCCATATCAACTTGAAACACAACTCAAGTTCCAAATTCACATCAACTTGTAAAACAACTCAAGTTCCAGACCCATATCAACTTGAAAAAAAACTCAAGTCCCACATTCCTATTAACTTGAAACACTGAATATCAAATCAAGTTCATATAAAAAATCCACATCATATCAAACATACATCAGATCAACATCAACTTGAAACATTGCATATCAAATCAAGTTATTTCTGTAGGTCCCTGGGACAACTGAGAGGGGGGGGTGAATTAGTTGTCCAATAAATTCAAACCAAAAATCTTATTAACCAACTTAATGCTTAGTACCAGTAAGACAGTTAAGTATGCCAGTAAACAATGTTAATAGAAAATTGCTATACTGGTAAGAATTAATGCATGAAACATAAGCACAAAGTCATCCACAACACATGACACAAATATTTGTACATGGAAACCGTGTAAGGGGAAAAACCATGGTGGGAAACCTTACCCACAATCAGATGATACTACTATAGATAGTAAGTGTACAAGAGGGGTCTGCACATGCAGAAAGGCCAACAACCTAGAGCTCACTACTTGAACACAAATGGGAGTCACACTGACTACAGTTGGATGGCTAAATCCAATAAGAATGTACTGCACAAAATAGCATCTTCATATGCTGGATTCAGTACTGGTGTAATGCTGATATGCTTCTACAAAAACCTAACTTCACCTTCAAATGATGTCTTCGTGTATATCTCTACTTGATCTTGCATATACCCCTCCTTAAATCTTTTTCGCATTCCACATATGATCTTACAAATAAGATCTTACATTTATACCATACCCTAAGACCAATTTTAGTAGGTCAGCTCTACAAGATATTACAATAAAAACATTTTACAAATAATACAATATCTGATGCAATAACTGATTAAACATGTTGGCTTAATGCATTTACAACAATAATAAATCATCTCCATAGTGTGCCATGCTGATCTAGAAAAGATAAACCTGCCGATGTAACCCTAGATAACTTGGACCTATTTGTCGGTAAAAGCAAATATGCAAATAAGAATATACCAATGATATTACTTCAAGGGAAAGTGTCCACATGATGTCTTCGACATTACCAAGTGTCTTCCATGTCATTGCAGGTACTGGTGAATATTATATCCTACGGGTTAACCATATGTCGGTGATTGTTTGAATAGTTTACTGATTGTCGGTGAACGTTGTTGGATCTCCAAAGTAGGTGTATTTAGCAGGTGTTGATATTAATGACAAAAGCATACCAAAATACCAACAATCTCCCCCTTTGGCATTGATGGCAACACAAGATGGAAAAACCATCAAAGTGCCAAAAAAGAAATGCCTAGTACAAAAACCAATTCTCCCCCTGGGAGTAATATGTGTTTGTACAAAGATTTATTTACAATACCAATCTCAAAAGGATAATGTATTTTTCCATATATTTTTCTTTAATGTTTTTCCATATATCTCTCCCCCTTTGACATCAAATGCCAAAGTCACAAAAAGGTCAAGTTCATACAAAATACCAACCAATTCAATATACCAACTACTCCCCCTGAGAAGTAGCTTCCTCATCAAATATCAGAATAAAAGATTTGTCCATTTAATTATGCCAGTTGATGACAATCATCAACTGTCTAAGTCTCTACTGGTGGAGGTAAGACTCCGAGCTGATCTCTGAGATACTCAAAAGTTTCCTTAGGCAAAGGTTTTGTAAAAATATCTACAAGTTGTTCTTTAGTATTCACATAAACTAGTTTTATTTCTTTTTCTTCAACTTTTTCCCTTAGAAAATTCAGTATGATAGAAACATGTTTTGTTTTAGAATGTAATACTGGATTTTTAGATATATCAATTGCTGCAGTGTTATCACAATATATAGTAATAGGTTCCTTGCATTTTACCTTTATGTCTTTCAACATTTGCTTAAGTCAAAGTACCTATGTACAGTTTGTTGCTGCTGCAACATATTCTGATTCTGCTGTTGATAAAGATGTACAAGTCTGTTTCTTACTTAACCAAGAAACTAATCTCTTTCCAAGAAAGAATGCTCCTCTAGTGGTGCTCTTTCTATCATCCACATCTCCTACCCAATTTGCATCTGTGTATGCATATAGATCAAAATTTTCATCTTTAGGATACCATAATCCAAGATTTATTGTGCCTTGTAAGTACCAGAAAAACATTTTTACTACTGATTCATGATTTTCCTTGGGATTACTCTAAAATCTAGAAACTATACATACTGCATTCATAATATTAGGTCTGGTTTGTGTCAAATATAGTAAACCTCCTATCATAGATTTGTATCTAGTTGGATTAATAGGTGTGGATTCATCCCTTTGAGATAATTTCTCATTTGTAGTCATAGGTGTGCTTATTGGTTTAGAGTTCTCCATCCCAAATTTCTTGAGTAGTTCTTTCAAGTACTTAGATTGACTCAAAAATATGCCTTTATCAATTTGCAAAATCTGCAATCCTAAAAAGAATTTTATTTCTCCAATCATAGACATTTCAAATTCATGCTGCATTTTAAGAGAAAATTCTTTACATAATCCATCTTCTCCTCCAGAGATTATATCATCAACAAATACTTCCATAATCAAAATGTCATCATTAGTTACTTTGTAATATAGATTTCTATCTACATTTCCTTTAGTAAAACCAATTTCTAAAAGATACTTATCCAATCTTGCATACCAGGCTCTTGGAGCTTGTTTTAGTCCATACAGAGCTTTTCTTAATTTGCAAACCATATCATTGTTATCTGTCAAAGAAAATCCATCAGGTTGTTCAATATAGACTTCCTCTTCAAGATCTCCATTCAAAAATGCATATTTAATATCCATTTGATAAACTTTGTAATCCTTGTGAGTTACAAAAGCCAAGAATAATCTAACTGCCTCAATTCTGGCTACTGGTGCAAAGGTTTCATTGTAATCAACTCCTTCTTTCTGAGAATATCCCTTACACACTAGTCTTACTTTATTCCTAACAAACTTACCATCTTCATTGAGTTTGTTTCTAAACACCCATTTGGTTCCAATTACATTTTTATTTTTAGGCCGGGGAACTAATGTCCAAGTATTCTTTTTCTCAATTTGTCCTAATTCTTCTTCCATAGCTTTAATCCAAAATTTATCTTCACATGCCTCATTGATAGATAATGGTTCAATTTGAGAAATAAGACATACCTCTTCATTTGCCAATCTTCCTCTTGTCATGACTCCTTTAAATTTGATTCCAATTATCTGATCTTCAGAATGATTCAGTCTTACATACTAGGGTGTCTTAGTCTGTTGTTGTTCTTCAATTACTATGGTATCCTCTGATGATACCAAGGTAACTGGATCATCATTCTGTACTAGTGGATTTTCTGTTGGTTCATTTGTCATAATTTCTGTTATTGGTTTAGAGTCTATATACCTTGAAGTTCCTCTGAATTGTTCATCAATTTTTACATTTGTACTCTCAACAATTTTCTATAATATTTTATTAAAGCATCTATAAGCTCTACTCTTAGATGAATAACGAAGAAATATTCCTTCATCACTTCTAGGATCAAACTTGCCAATATACTCATCTCTTCGAATATAACATTTACTTCCAAAAATTCTAAAATACTTAAGAGTAGGAGTATTACCAAACCATAGTTCATGAGGGGTCTTACCGGTTTCACCTTTGATGTGAACTTTGTTGAATGTATAAACAACAGTGCTTACTACCTCTCTCCAATACACATGGTAGATTTGCTTCTGATAACATACTTCTTGTTGCATCCAAAATAGTTCTATTTTTCCTTTCAACAACTCCATTCTGTTGTGGTGTTTGAGGTGTTGATAACTATCTTTTGATTCCATTTACTTCACAGAATGTATTAAAATCTCTAGATGTGAATTATCCTCCTTGGTCTGATCTTAAACATTTAATTTTCTTACTGGTTTCATTTTCAACCATTGCTTTGAATAGTTTGAACTTCCCAAGTGCTTCTGATTTTTCTCTGAGAAAAGTAACCCAGCACATTCTAGAATAATCATCAATAATTAGCACGAAATATCTATCACCTTGTAAGCTTTTAGTTCTAGCCGGACCACATAAATCAGTGTGAATTAAATCAAGAGCATTATTGGATTTTTCTGGAATACTTTTGAAACTAGCTCTAACTTGTTTTCCAATTTGACATTCCTTGCAAATTGTATTCTAAGGTTTCACAATTTTAGGTAGATCTCTAACTGCCTTAGAAGTACTGATTTTTACCATCCAATCAAAATATACATGACATAGTCTTTTATGCCATAGCCAACTTTCATCTATATGAGAAATTAAGCATGCCTTTTCACTATTATTCAAATGAAAGATATTACCTCTAGTCTAATTACCAGTTGCAATTTCCAAACTAGTTCTATTCATGATTTTGCATTTTCCATTTTTAAATTGTAACTGAAAACCTTTCTCAACTAATTGACCAACACTTAAAAGATTATGTTTTAATCCTTCAACATAGTAAACATTGTCAGTGTTATGTTTAACATCAAGAGATATTGAACCCTTACCTTTGATTGAACAGGCTTTGTCATCTCCGAATCTTACTAAACCTCCATTGTATTCTTGAAAGTTCAAGAATTTTCCTTTGTCTCCAGTCATGTGATGTGAGCATCCTGAGTCAATAATCCATTCATCTGTTGATTCAATTTTAGCTGCTAGGGCTTGTTCTACCAATGGAGAAATAGGTACCAGTTGATCTTTTGTTATAGCAACAAGCAACAAAGACCCATCCATTGTCTGCTAGATCCTCATCAGAATCATCAGTCACACCTTCATCAGCAATGTAACAAGATTTATCTTTGTTTTTCTTAAATCTGTATCTCTGATATTCAGGATTAGGTTTATATGTCCTTCTAGCTTCTTCTCTTAGTCTAGCATGTCTATCAGGGCATCTTGAAGCCATATGACCAATCTTATTGTAGTTGAAACATTTAAAGGCTGCTTTACCTTCATACTTACTACTAATTGGACCTTTTGGCATTTTTCTTGCAAATAGTGCTTCAAGTTCTTTAAACTCTTCATTCTCCTTCTTGGTTTCTTCAAGTTGTCTTGCATAAAAGGCTCTACAGTCTGATTTGTCAAAAGATGGAGCAGATGATGTTGATGCTTTGAAGGCCAAATCAGTTTTTATAGTAGCAACAAGACCAAATTCCTCAATTTCAAAAGCTGAAAGTTTTCCAATCAATGTATCCCTAGTTACTGATGTATTAGGCATTGTTCTCAACTCATTAATAGTAGTAACCTTCATTTTATATGCCAGTGGCAAACCTCTTAAGATTTTTGAAACAATCTCATCTTCACTCAAGGTTCCTCCACAACATTTGATACCTCAAACAATTTCATTTACTCTTTCCATAAAAGCAGAAATTCTTTCATCTTCTTCCATTTTCAAATGTTCATACCTGACTTGGAAGCTTTCAAGTTTTGCAATTTTGACTGTGGAATCCCCTTCATTCAGTGTTTCCAAATGATCCCAAATAGCTTTTGCAGTAGATCTATCTGATAATCCCATGATTTGTTGATCTGATAATGCACTCAAAAGTGCTTCTCTTGCTTTGCAATCATTTTCTTCATCTTTAGCTAAAGTAATAGGAGCAGGCTAATCAGCTATAGCAGCAGTATAACCATTCTTAGTAACTTCCCAGATGTCTTTACCAATGCAATTCAGATGTGTCTCCATTCTGATTTTCCGTATTCCATAGTTGGTTCCATCAAGTTTAGGACTATCCTTTCTGAAATAATTAGTAGACATTGGATCTCCTCAAGTTGTTAAACTTCCACAAAAATAGGACTAGGCTCTGATACCAATTGTAGGTCCCGGGGACAACTAAGAGGGGGGGGGGGTGAATCAGTTGTCCAATAAATTCAAACCAAAAATCTTATTAACCAACTTAATACTTAGTACCGGTAAGACAATTAAGTATGTTAGTAAACAGTGTTAATAGAAAATTGCTATATCGGTAAGAATTAATGCATGAAACATAAGCACAAAGTCATCCACAATCAGATGATACTACTACAGATAGTAAGTGTACAAGAGGGGTCTGCAAATGCAGAAAGGCCAACAGCCTAGAGCTCACTACTCGAACACAAATGGGAGTCACACTGACTATAGTTGGATGGCTAAATCCAATAAGAATGTATTGCACAAAATAGCATCTTCATATGTTGGATTCAGTACCAGTGTAATGCTTATTTGCTTCTACAAAAACCTAACTTCACCTTCAAATGATGTCTTCATGTATATCTCTTCTTGATCTCTCATATACCCCTCCTTAAATATTTTTCACATTCCACATATGATCTTACAAATAAGATCTTACATTTATACCATACCCTAAGACCAAGTTTAGTAGGTCAGCTCTACAAGATATTACAATAAAAACATTTTACAAATAATACAATATCCGATGCAATAACTGATTAAACATGTTGGCTTAATGCATTTACAACAATAATGAATCATCTCCATAGTGTGCCATGCTGATCTGGAAAAGATAAACCTGTCGATGTAACCCTAGATAACTTGGACCTATTTGTCGGTAAAAGAAAATATGCAAATAAGTATATACCAATGATATTACTTCAAGGGAAAGTGTCCACATGATGTCTTCGACATTACCAAGTGTCTTCCATGTCATTGCAGGTACCGTTGAATATTATATCCTACTGGTTAACCATATACCGGTGATTGTTTGAACAGTTTACTGATTGCCGGTGAACGTTGCTAGATCTCCAAAGTAGGTGTATTTAGCAGGTGTTGACATCAATGACAAAACCATACCAAAATACCAACAATTTATAACAACCATATCAACTAATCCATATCAAAAATCACATCAGTACTCATATTGGACAATTTATCAAAACAACAACAGCAAACATGCAGACTGACTATCGCACTCATCCCGGAAAACCTATCAATACCTACCTATCTTTCTTCATCTCATAAAATCCTCTTCACTCCAACTTTTTCTACCCACATGCTAAATAGTTTTATATACGCACTAAGCTACTAGACATGTGTTATCCAACCTTCTCCATGCACTACAAAATTAACCAAAAGTGCTAACTTGCATCTATGCGCTACCCTGCTCTATCAATGTGCCACTTAAAATACCCTAAGCACTAACCCTCGGCTTTGCGCTATCCTACTCTGGCTCGGCACTTTGGACCTAACCCTATGCACTAGGTCATATCTACGCGCTAGCCTAACCTAACCATGCAACCCCCTATGAACCCTATATGCTAGGTCTAACCTACGTGCTACACTTTTTCCACTACATGCTAGCTTGTGAAACTGCTGCGCTAAACTATGACTATGCACTATCCTAACCACCTGTGCATTATCCTAACCTACCCAGATGCTACCCTCAATCCTAAAGCTCTACGTGCTACCCTTTTTTTTGTATGCGCTATGGTTTTAACCTAATGCGCTAAACCATTAATTTCCAAGGCAAAAATTGAAAAACATGCCCAAAAATGACAAAATAAAAATAAAAAAGGAGTCAAAAATGCTGAATTACCGATGGTCCATATGTGGCGGGCTTCCAATACCTTTTTACCTTTTAGAGGGTAAATCAGACAAAAGAAATCACTTTTTACCTTTTAGAGGGTAAATCGGAATTAGCGTTACGTGGTGGAACATGTAAATTGCTCATGGTCTCCCATTTACCCCTAACAAACATCATTATCAGGAGATGAATCAAATTAATGCATTCACCATAGAAAATTTTAAAATGCGATGAAATTTATCAAACATTATCAAATCAAATTAAATTTTCAAATTTTTTGATTCATCTCCCGAGGGGGCATTATCAACATCATTTATCAAATCTAGGGCATCATTTATCAAATATGGGGCATGACATGAACATCTAGACATAACATTACACTGATCATAATCAAATTTTGATGATGCATCATTTTTCTTTGAATCAACATGTGCACACACGTCACTTCAAAGAGGGGCAAAATGTAGACGTATAAAAATGACCATATTCCTAAATAAATATTTAATGTTCATTTTATTCTCATTCCTCTATTTTAGTTAAATCTAATTTAATTAAATCATCCACATTCCTTTATTTAATTAAATAAATCATTCAATTTATTTACTTAAATTCACTTAAGCCCTTTGTATCATTTAATTGAATAAATCATTTTATTTAATTAAATCCCTTCTCTCCACTTTTAATTAAATTTACATTTAATTAAATAGTTCACCCAAATTAAATAAATCTAATTTATTTAAATCCTCAACTTGCAACCAAATTAAAATAAAGCAATTTATTTTAATTAAATCCTATTTATCCCTCACCCACTTGCATTTTCCTACATCTCCCACTTGCCTCCTAACCCTCTTTCTAGACTCTTCTAGAATCCATCTAATCCAAATCAATTAAGCTAAACCCTTCATTTATCCCTTTTCCCTAAATTTGAGGAGGTCACTTCTCAAATTTGGAGTAAAGTCTTCCAAAGGCATTAAAGCCTTTATCCCTTCAACAAACTAACTTGTTGAATACCCTCAAATTTGGAAGGACTCTTACAAGTTTGTCCCCAAAGTCATTCAAACCATTAATGATTAACTAACTCTTTGTGGCATGGTTAGAGACTTTTTGCCTAACTCAACCCTCATCTAACCCAGGGGTCTCATCAAGCATTCATTTCTTTGACCATGGTTATCCCTTTAACCCTTGCACAAGAGTTTACCCTTTGGGTAAAAGCTTTATCCAATGGATAACCTTAACCTAACCTTAACCTTTACCTCCTAAGGTAACCATGAGGTCTTCTCAAGCATTTAATGCTTCTTACATCCTCTCTCATCCAGTCTTATGTTGACAATTGTCACCATTTCATTGGTGAGAATTGCAAACATGGATTGATAACTTTCAATCCTAACCCTTGATTAAATCCTTCAATCCTGACCATCCATTGCCCTATTTCTTCTATAAATATAGCCCTCATTTCCTCATTTTAAGGATCCAAGCTTTTAGCATCATACTTATACTCAATCTTAAAGCATTTAGCCTCTCTTTGGAATAGGAATTAATCTAATAAGCATTTTAGAGTATTTATATTATCATTAGTTTAAATCATATAACTACTATATCATGTTAGGATAATATTGTTACTAACCTTGTTATCTTATCATCTAGTTTAGTTCATTTACTAGAATCATGCATAAATAGGATGCATTCATGTTAAACTTAATCTAATGCATCCCTCATTCTTGCATTAGTCATTCCGAAGTCACTTTTCTCAGTGATTTGAGAGCAAAGGCATTGGCTTGAGAGACCTTGTGAGATAAAGAACCATGGAACACACCTTGGGGAGTTGAGCTATCCTTCATACACCAAGAGTCCCATGGGTGTGTGGGCAAGTCCTTGAAATTTTTTCACATTTTGGATTTCATCGAACCTCTTTTCCTGCATACATTTCTAGCACCCACATTTTGGAGTTCATTCAATATGAGATGTTGTAGACACCAACGGTGTCCCAATAAGAGACGGTGTGCCTTCAACTTGAGATGTAAGAGATGGGGTGCCTTCAACTTGAATTGTGGTAGACATTCTCTCAATCTTGGGATTCAATTGTCTCATTGCACGAAGGTTTTGCGTCCATTGCCTTTGTGTGGCCAATTATGTCTCTCTCTTAGATTGGATGGATATTTCATGTTCCTCTTCAATTGGTACCTCTTCTTCTATGGTATTCAATTTCCTTGCTTCATGAAGTTGCTTCATTCCTTCTCTTTTTTTTGCATTCTTAGCTTCATGCTCTTCTGGTGTTACATTTTTTGGTCGTTTCCTTGGCATGATGATGATTTCTACACATACATGCAATTAAAAGAAAATAAAGTTAATTCATAAAGAGATTTCAAGAGGCATAAGGGGTAGTCCTAATGCATGTATGAATGTCCCAATTATGTTAGGACAATCCTAATGCATCTATGACTATCCTAATTATGCATATGTTAAAATGGATATATGAAATTGAAATTATTTCATGTATTCCTTTTTTAAATTATTTCATAAGATCTTAAAAAGGATGTATGAAATTGCAAATTTTGTTTTAAACCACTAAACAAATAATTTTCTTATGCAACTTCCTTCAAATGCATTGTTAAATCTAATGTAAATCTAATAAGATTATAATCAATTTTGACAAAACACTTTTATTCTAACATTTAAACAAAATAACACTTAAAAAGTATTTAAATTCTAAAAAAAATAAAATATTACCTCAATTATTCAAATTTGATTAAAAAAACTATGTTCTTCGTCTTCGACATTGCCAAATGAAAAAAAGGTGGTGGAGAGCTGATGGAATGTATAAAATAACCTTGCATAAAATGTCAACACCATTCAAAAAGCATTTTTTTTGTCTGATCATGTGCAGAAAGAAGACAAATTGAGAGAATTTGGTCTTGGATCACAGGTTAAGGGTCCCACATAACCATTTTTTAGTGCAGCTCAATTGGCTAGTGCCAAATATGGAGCTAACCAAATGACTTCCATTGAAATCTTTTAACCTTTGATAAATTTCTACTCTATACCCTAT
Source organism: Cryptomeria japonica (assembly GCF_030272615.1). NCBI lineage: Eukaryota > Viridiplantae > Streptophyta > Pinopsida > Cupressales > Cupressaceae > Cryptomeria > Cryptomeria japonica. Next base: position 750,098,339 of record NC_081409.1, read on the forward strand.
AGTTTGATAGCCACAACCATAAAAATTCAACCATTTAAAACCTATAACAAATACCCTAGATCATATTATCCAGTATGCTAAATCCTCGACCCTATATAATAACCATAAGCCCTATAACTCGATATGCTAAACCATATGAGGTAACGATGGAGGCTGAGATATGGAGGGAGGGGGGAATATGGTGTCCTAAGGGATCATAGGACACTATATGACCCATTAGGACACCATATGACCCTTTAGGACACCATATGACCCATAAGGACACTATATGGTGTTCTAAGGGGTCACATGGTGTCCTAAGGGGTCATATTGTGTCCTATGACCCCTTAGGACACCATATGACCCCTTAGGACACAATATGGGGGTGCTAAGGGTCATAGTGTCATGAGGGGTCATATTGTATCCTATGACCCCCTTAGGACACCATATGACCCTTTACGACACAATATTGGGTTGTTAAGGGTCATAGTGTTGTAAGGGGTCATATTATGTCCTATGACTCGTTAGGATACAATATGTTGTCGTTATGGGTCGTATGGTGTCATAAGGGGTCATATGGTGTCCTATGACCCCTTAGGACACCATATGACCCTTTAGGACACAATATGATGTCATTATGGGTTGTATGGTGTCCTAAGGGGTAATATGGTGTCCTATGAACCCTTAAGACACCATATGACCCCTTAGGACACAATATGGTGTCATTATGGGTCGTATGGAGTCCTAAGGGGTCATATGGTTTCTTATGACCCCTTAGGACACCATCTAACCCCTTAGGTGTTCTTAGGGATCATATTGTGTCTTAATGGGTCATATAGTGTGTTATGATCCCTTAAAATGCCATATGACCCATTAAGACACCTTATGTTGTCATTATGGGTTGTATGGTGTCCTAAGGGTCATATGGTGTCCTAAGGGATCAACGAACACCATAGGACCATACTGACACCATATGGTGTACTAGGGGGTCATATGGTATCCTAAGGGGTCATAGGACACCATACGAACCATAATGACACCATATGGTGTACTAAGGGGTCATAGGACACCATATGACCCCTTAGGACAACGTACAACCCATAACAACACCATATGGTGTCTTAATGGGTCATAGGACCCTATATGACCCCTTAGGTGTTGTTAGGGGTTATATTGTGTCCTAAGGGATCATATGGTGTCCTAATTGGTCATAGGACACCATATGACCCCTTAGGACATAATATAACCCCTAACAATACGTAAGGGGTCATATAGTGTCTTATGACCCATTAAGACACCATATGGTGTTGTTATGGGTTGTACGCTATCCTAAGGGGTCATATGGTGTCCTATGACCACTTCGGACACCATATGGTATCTTTAGGGGTGCTATAGTAACCCAAGAGGTTATATGGTATCCCATGACCCCTTAGGTGTTGTTAGGGGTCATATTGTGTCCTAAGGAGTGATATCATGTCCTATGACCCCTTAGGACACCATATGACCCCTTAGGACACAATATGGTGTTGTTATGGGTTGTATGGTGTCCTAAGGGGTCATATGGTGTCCTATGACCCTTTAGGACACTATATGACCCATTAGGACACAATATGGTGTTGTTATGGGTAATATGGTGTCTTGAGGGGTCATATAGTGTCCTATGACCCTTTAGGACACCATATGACCCCTTAGGTGTCATTAGAGATCATATTGTGTCTTAATGGGTCATATGGTGTGTTATGAGCCTTTAAGACATAATATGACCCCTCAAGATACCTTATGTTGTCATTATATGTTGTATGGTGTCCTTAGGGGTCATATGGTGTCCTAAGGGATCATAAGACACCTAATGACCTCTTAGGACACCATACAACCCATAATGACATGATATGGTGTCCTAAGGGGTCATATAGTGTCCTAAGGGGTCATAGGACACCATATGACCCCTTAGGACACAATGTCAAACGTAACGACACATAAGCAGTTATATGGTGTCCTAAGAGTTCATAGGACACCATGAGACCCATTAGGACACCATATGACCCCTAATGACACTATATGGTGTTCTAAAGGGGTCACATGGTGTCCTAATGGGTCATAGAGATGACCCATTAGGACACCATGTGACCCCTTAGGACACCATATGACCCTTTAGGACACAATATGGGGTTGTTAAGGGTCATAGTGTCATGAGGGGTCATATTGTGTCCTATGACCCCTTAGGACACCATATGACCCCATAGGACACCATATGACCCCCTTAGGACACCATATGACCCCATAGGACACCATATGACCCCCTTAGGACACAATATGGTATCGTTATGGGTTGTATGGTGTCCTAAGGGTTTATATGGTGTCCTATAACTCCTTAGGACACCATATGACCCCTTAGGACATAATAAGGTGTTGTTATGGGTCGTATGGTTTCCTCAGTGGTCATTTGGTGTCCTATGACCCCTTAGGACATAATATGGTGTTGTTATGGGTCGTATGGTTTCCTAAGTGGTCATATGGTGTCCTATGACCCCTTAGGACACCATATGACCCCTTAGGTGTCATTAGAGATCATATTGTGTCTTAATGGGTCATATGGTGTGTTATGACCTATTAAGACACCATATGAACCCTTAGGAAATGTTATGTTGTCATTATGGGTTGTATGGTGTCCTAAGGGGTCATATGGTGTCCTAAGGGATTATTGGACACCATAGGACCATACTGACACCATATGGTGTACTTGTTGGTATTTTGGATATGTTGATATGGTTTTATCATTGATGTCAACACCTATTAACACTTGGATAATTGACAATGGTCACTGGCAAGCAAGTGACTTATACATAGTCACCGATATTTGGTTCCGGCAAGATATATTGTTCACAGGCACTTGGAATCAATTGGAGAATACTTTATTATGTCAAAGACATCATTTGGACACTTTGTCGATTTGTTCATTGGTTTACTCGAGTTTGCATATTTGCTGTTACCGGTAAATAGGTCCAGGTTAAGCACCAGTAGGCTTATCTATTCCAGATCAGCACAACATGTCATGAAGATGATTTTGTTTTTATTATAAATGCATTGGGCTGACATCATGCATCAAATACTATTTCATTTGTAATTGATCTTATTGTAATATATTTAGTGAACTAACCTACTCAATTGGTCTTAAGTTATGATATAAATGTAAGATCTCATTTGTGAGATCAGGATATGTGTGAAAAGGGATTGTATTTCGGTATATGTGAATATCAGTAGAGGCATACACACTGATATCATTCAAGATTGAAGGAAGGTTTGAAGAAGGCATATTAGAGCTAAACCGGTACTGAATCCAGCATAAGAAGATGCTATTTTGTGCAGTACATTATCATTGGATTTAATCATCCAATTGTAATCAGTGTGACTCCTATTTGTCATTGAGCTGTGAGCTCTAGGCACTTGGCCTTTCTGCATGTGTAGACCCCATTTGTATACACATACTATCTGTAGTAGTATCATCTGATTGTGGGTAAGATTTCCCATCGTGGTTTTTCCCCTTACAGGGTTTCCATGTACAAATATTAGTGTTATGTGTTGTGGATGTCTTTATCTTTCTATTTCATACATTAACCTTTATCGGTACTGAAATTAACTAATAAATTGTTTACCTGTATTAAGTTTTGGTTTACCGGTACTAAGTATTAAGGTTAGATAAATTGTTTTGGTTTAAATTTATTGGACAATTGATTCACCCCCCCCCCCCCCTCTCTTAGTTGTCTCTGGGACCTAACAATTGGTATCAGAGCCTGATCCTCTTTTTGCAAAAGTTTAACAACTTGAGGAGATCCAATGTCTACTAACTATTTCAGGAAGGACAGTCCTAAACTTGATGGAACCAACTATGGGATATGGAAGATCAGGATGGAGACACATCTAAATTGCATTGGAAAGGATATCTAGGAAGTTGCAAAGAATGGTTATACTTCTCCTACTCAAGGTCAACCTAATCCACCTACCTTAGCTAAAGATGAATAAAATAATTGCAAGGAAAGAGAAGCACTTTTGAGTGCATTGTCAGATCAGAAAATCATGGGATTATCAGATAGGTCTACTGCTAAAGCTATTTGGGATCATTTGGAAACATTGAATGAAGGAAATTCCATAGTAAAAATTGCAAAACTTGAAAGCTTCTGGGTCAGGTATGAAAATTTGAAAATGGAAGAAGATGAAAGGATTTCTGCTTTTATGGAAAGAGTAAATGAAATTGTTTTGGGTATTAAATGTTGTGGAGGAACCTTAAGTGAAGATGAAATTGTTTCAAAAGTTTTAAGAGGATTTCCACCAGCATAGAAAATGAAAGTTACTGCTATAAATGAATTAAGAACAATGCCTAATACATCAATAACTAGAGACACATTGATTGGAAAACTTTCAGCCTTTGAAATTGAGGAATTTGGTCCTGTTGCTACTATAAAGACAGACTTAGCTTTTAAGGCATCAACATCATCTGCACCATCTTTTGACAAATCAGATTGGAAAACCTTTTATGCAAGAGAACTTGAAGAATGTAGGAGAGAAAATGAAGAACTTGAAGAACTTGAAGCACTATATGCAAGAAAAATGCCTGAAGGTCTAGTTGGAAGTAAGTATGAAGGTAAAGCACCCTTTAAATTTTTTAACTATAATAAGATTGGTCATATGGCTTTGAGATGCCCTGATAGACATGCTAGACTAAGAGAAGAAGCTAGAAGAACATACAAGCCTAACCCTGAATATCAGAGATATAGATTTAAGAAGAATAAAGATAAATCTTGTTATCTTGTTGATGAAGGAGTCACTAATGATTCTGATGAGGATCCGACAGACAATGGATGGGTCTTTGTTTCTATAACAGAAGATCAACCAACACCTATTGTTCAATTGGTAGAGCAAGAACTGACAACTAAAATAGAAGTTAAGGATGAATGGATCATTGATTCAGGATGCTCACATCATATGACTGGTGATAAAGGTAAATTCTTGAACTTTCAAGAATATAATGGAGGTCTGGTAAGATTTGGAGATGATAAAGCTTGTTTGATCAAAGAAAAAGGTACAATATCTCTTGATGGTAAACATAATACTAAAAATGTTTACTATGTTGAAGGTTTAAAGCATAATCTTTTGAGTGTTGGTCAATTAGTTGAAAAAGGATTTCAGTTACAATTTAAGAATGGAAAATACAAAATTATGAACAAAACTAGTTTGGAAATTGCAACCGGTAGTCAAACTAGAGGTAATATCTTTCATTTGAACAACAATGAAAAAACATGCTTGATTGCACATATTGATGAAAGTTGGCCATGGCATAAGAGACTCTGTCATGTAAATTTTGATTGCATTGTGAAAATTAGTACAACCAAAGCAGTATGAGATTTACCTAGGATTGTCAAACCTCACAATCCGGTATGTAAGGAATGTCAATTTGGAAAGCAAGTTAGAGCATCTTTTAGAAGTATTCTAGAAAAATCCAATAATGCTCTTGACTTAATTCATACTGATTTATGTGGTCCAGCTAGAACTAGAAGCTTACAAGGTGATAGATATTTCATGCTAATCATTGATGACTATTCTAGAATGTGTTGGGTTACTTTTCTCAGAGAAAAATCAAAAGCACTAGGGAAATTCAAATTATTCAAGGCAATGGTAGAGAATGAAACCGGTAAGAAAATCAAATGTCTGAGATTAGATCAAGGAGGAGAATTCACATCTAAGGAATTTAATACATTCTGTGAAGTGAATGGAATCAGAAGATAGTTATTAGCACCTCAGACACCACAACAGAATGGAGTTGTAGAAAGGAAAAACAGAACCATCTTGGATGTAGCAAGAAGTATGTTATCAGAAGCAAATTTACCACATGTATATTGGAAAGAGACAGTAAGCACAACGGTCTATACATTCAACAAAGTTCACATCAAAGGTGAAACCGGTAGGACCCCTCATGAACTATGGCTTGGTATTACTCCTACTCTTAAATATTTCAAAATATCTGGAAGTAAATGCTATATTAGAAGAGATGAATATATTGGAAAATTTGATCCTAGAAGTGATGAAGGAATATTTCTTGGTTATTCATCTAAGAGCAAGGCATATAGATCTTTTAACAAAAGATTGTAGAAAATTATTGAGAGTACAAATGTGAAAATTGATGAACAATTTAGAGGAACTTCAAGGTATATAGATTTTGAATCAGCAACAAAGATACTAACACATGAGCCTACATTGAACACACTGGTATAGAATGAAGATCTAGTTACACCGATATCATTTGAAAATTTCACTGTAACTGAAGAACAACAACAAACAAAGACACCCTGGTATGTAAGATTGAGCCACTCTGAAGATCAAATATTTGGGAACAAATATCAAGGAATTATGACAAGAGGAAAACTGGAAAATGAAGAGGTATGTCTTATTTCTCAAATTGAATTAGCATCAATTAATGAGGCATATGAAGATAAACATTGGATTAAAGCTATGGAAGAAGAATTAGAACAAATTGAGAAGAATAACACATGGACATTAGTTCCCCAGCCTAAAGACAAAAATGTGATTGGAACAAAATGGGTTTTCAGAAACAAACTTAATGAAGATGGTAAGGTAATCAGAAATAAAGCAAGACTAGTGTGTAAGGGATATTCTCAGAAAGAAGGAATTGACTATAATGAAACCTTTTCACCGGTAGCTAGAATTCAGGCAGTCAGATTATTTTTGGCCTTTGCAGCACACAAGAACTACAAAGTATATCAAATGGATGTCAAATGTGTATTTTTGAATGGAGATCTTGAAGAAGAAGTTTATATTGAACAACTTGATGGATTTTCTTTGATAGATGACAAAGATATAGTTTGCAGATTAAGAAAAGCTTTGTATGGGTTGAAGCAAGCCCCAAGAGCTTGGTATGCTAGATTGGACAAATATCTTTTGAAGATTGGTTTTTCTAAAGGTAATGCTGACAACAATTTATACTATAAAGTGACTAATGATGACATCTTGGTTATAGAAGTTTTTGTTGATGATATAATCTTTGGAGTAGAAGATGGATTATGTAAAGACTTTTTTATTAAAATGCAACAAGAATTTGAAATGTCTATGATTGGAGAAGTAAAATTCTTTTTAGGATTACAAATTTCATAGACTGATAAAGGTATATTCTTAAGTCAATCTAAGTACTTGAAGGAGTTATTAAAGAAATCTGGCATGGAAAACTCTAAACTGGTAAGCACACCTATGACTACAAATGACAAATTATCACTAAGGGATGAATCAACACCTGTTAATCTAACTAGGTACAAGTCTATGATAGGAGGCCTACTGTATTTGACACAAACAAGACCTAATATTATGAATGCAGTATGTATTGTTTAAAGATTTTAGAGTAATCCTAAAGAAAATCATGAATTAGCAGTAAAAAGGATTTTCTGGTACTTACAAGGCACTACAAATCTTGGTTTATGGTATTCTAGAGATGAAAAATTTGAATTATGTGCATACATAGATGCAAATTGGGTAGGAGATGTAGATGACAGAAAAAGCACCACCGGTGGAGCATTTTTTCTTGGTAGCAGATTAATTTCTTGGTTGAGTAAGAAACAAAGTTGCACATCTTTGTCTACAATAGAATCAGAATATGTTGCAGCAGCAACTAACTGTACACAGGTACTATGGCTTAAACAAATGTTGAAGGACATAAAGGTAAAATGCAAGGAACCTATAACTATCTATTGTGATAATAAAATAGCAATTGATATATCTAAGAATCTGGTACTACATTCTAAAACTAAACATGTTTCTATAAAATTGAATTTTCTGAAAGAGAATGTTGAAGAAAAGGAAGTGAAATTGGTTTATGTGAATACTAAAGAGTAGATTTTAGATATTTTTACCAAGCCTTTACCTAAGGATACTTTTGAATATCTCAGAGATCAGCTTGGGGTCATACCCCCACCGGTAGAGACTTGGAAAATTGATGTTTGTCATCAACTGACAAAAATAATAGAGAAATCTTTTACTCTAACTTTGATGAGGAAAGCTACTTCTCAGGGGGAGTATTTGGTATACTGAATAAGTTGGTATTTTGTATTTGAACCTGGTTTTTGTATTGCTTTGGCATGTGATGTCAAAGGGGGGGAGATTGATATGGAAAAACACATGGAAAACACATGTTACTCCTAGGGGGAGAGATTGTTATTTTGGGAGAGATTGATTAGTCTCTGGATCTAATTTGTTATGATCTCTTTGGGAGATTGTTGGTTTTTGGTATTTGGCATTTCTGTTTTGGCACTTTGATGGTTTTTCCATCTAGTGTTGCCATCAATGCAAAAGGGGGAGATTGTTGGTATTTTGGATATGTTGATATGGTTTTTTCATTGATGTCAACACCTATTAACACTTGGAGAATTGACAATGTTCATTGACAAGCAAGTGACTTATGCATAGTCACTGGTATTTGGTTCACCGGCATGATATATTGTTCACAGGAACTTCAAATCACTTGGAGAATACTTTATTATGTCAAAGACATCATTTGGACACTTTGTCTCAAAGATTTGTTCATTGGTTTACTCGAGTTTGTATATTTATTGTTACTGACAAATAGGACCAAGTTAAGCACCGACAGACTTATCTATTCTAGATCAGCATGACACCTCATGAAGATGATTTTGTTGTTATTATAAATGCATTTAGCCAACATCATGCATCGAATACTTTTTCATTTTTAATTGATCTTATTGTAATATCTTTAGTGAGCCGACCTACTCAATTGGTCTTAAGTTATGGTATAAATGTAAGATCCCATTTGTGAGATCAGGATATGTGTGAAAAGGGATTGTATTTCAATATATGCAAATATCAGTAGAGGCATCCACGCAGATATCATTCAAGATTGAAGGAAGGTTTGAAGAAGGCATATCAGAGCTAAACTGGTATTGAATCCAGCATAAGAAGATGCTATTTTGTGTAGTACATTATCATTGGATTTAATCATCCAATTGTAGTCAGTGTGAATCCTATTTGTGATTGAGCAATGGGCTCGAGGCGCTTAGCCTTTTTGCATGTGCAGACCCCATTTGTATACACATACTATCTATAGTAGCATCATCTGATTGTGGGTAAGGTTTCCCATCATGGTTTTTCCCCTTACATAGTTTCCACATACAAATATTGGTGTTATGTGTTCTGGATGTCTTTATCTTTCTATTTCATACATTAACCTTTACCGGTACTGAAATAAACTGATAAATTGTTTACCGATATTAATTTTTGGTTTACCGGTACTAAGTGTTAAGGTTAGATAAGTTGTTTTGGTTTAAATTTATTGGACAACTGATTCACCCCCCCTCTCAGTTGTCTCTGGGACCTAATAGTACTAGGGGGTCATATGGTGTCCTAAGTGATCATAGGACACCATATGATCCCTTAGGACACAATATGACCCCTAACGACACCTAAGGTGTCATATGGTGTCCTTTGACCCATTAAGACACCATATGGTGTCCTTATGGGTTGTATGGTGTCCTACAGGGTCATATGGTGTCCTATGACCACTTAGAACACCATATGGTGTCTTTATGGGTCTTATGGTAACCTAAGAGGTCATATGGTGTCCCATGACCCTTTAGGACACCATATGACCCCTTAGGTGTTGTTAGAGGTCATATTGTGTCCTAAGGAGTCATATGGTGTCCTCTGACCCCTTAGGACACTATATGACCCCTTAGGACACAATATGGTGTTGTTATGGGTTCTATGGTGTCCTAAGGGGTCATATGGTGTCCTATGACCCTTTAAGACACCATATGACCCCTTAGGACACAATATGGTGTCGTTATGGGTCGTATGGTGTCCTAAGGGGTCATATGGCATCCTATGACCCCTTATGACACCATATGACCCCTTAGGTGTCGTTAGGGATCATATTGTGTCTTAACGGGTCATATGGTGTGTTATGACCCCTTAAGACACAATATGACTCCTTAGAACACCTGATATTGTCATTATGGGTTGTATGGTGCCCTAAGGGGTCATATTGTGTCCTCAGGGATCATAAGACACCTAATGACCGCTTAGGACACTATACGACCCATAATGACACCATATGGTGTCCTAAGGTGTCATATAGTGTCCTAAGGGGTCATAGGACACGATATGACCCCTTAGGACATAATGTGAACCCTACCAACACGTAAGGGGTTATATGGTGTCCTAAGGGGTCATAGGACACTATATAATGCATTAGGACACCATATGACCTCTTAGGACACCATATGACCCATAACAACACTATATGGTGTTCTAAGGGGTCATATGGTGTCTTAAGGGGTCATCTAGTTTCGTATGACCCTTTATGACACCATATGACCCCTTAGGATAGAATATGGGGTTGTTAAGGGTCATAGTGTCATGAGGGGCCATATTGTGTCCTATGACCCCTTAGGACACCATATGACCCCTTAGGACACAATATGGGGTTGTTAAGGGTCATAGTGTCGTAAGGGATCATATTGTGTCCTATAACCCCATAGAACACCATATGACCCCTTAGGATACAATATGTTGTCGTTATGGGTCGTATGGTGCCCTAAGTTGTAAATGGTGTCCTATGACCCCTTAGGACACAATATGGTGTCGTTATGGTTTGTATGGTGTCCTAAGGGGTCATATGGTGTCCTATGACCCCTTAGGACACAATATGGTGTCGTTATGGTTTGTATGGTGTCCTAAGGTGTCATATGGTGTCCTATGACCCCTTAGGACACAATATGGTGTCATTATGGTTTGTATGGTGTCCTAAGGGGTCATATGGTGTCCTATGACCCCTTAGGACAGCATTGATAGTTCTGATACTAAATGTTTAGTACAGATGCAAAGCTAACAAGATGAGAGGGGGGGATGAATCATACAAACTTAATCTTTCATAAAAACAATAGATTCAACCTCGATAACCTTATCAGAAAAATATTAAAGTATGCAAACTCATAAACAGATAAGATCACAAAACATATAACACCAGATTTAATGTGGAAACCCAAATAGGGAAAAACCACTATGGGATTTTGGACCCACTAAGAAAAATAATCTTCTAGAGTATGCTCAGTTAAAAGAAAATCCTTTTAAATATTACAAACACATTGCTAGATGTGACCCAGTTAAGGGATTTCCCTCAGATCTGTTAGGATCTTCACTTTGTTAGAAGTGACCTTGTTAAAGGATTTCAAACACTCACTCAGAATGTCACCTTGCTAGAGGGTTTTACAAATAAGACTGTTAAGTCCACTCGATTAAGAGATTTTCTATTACTTCACAAAATAACAGTAGTAAAAATATATCCGTAACTTCACATCTAAAAATGCTGAAGCAGATTCTTATTTTCTCAATACAATCTAGTCATAGAACTTGTCTTGACCATCTGCTGGGCTCTATACTTTGTTAATCAAATAGTTCTTCAAGCTTCTGTGCTCTGTAATCACTATGTAGCATCCCTGTGCTTACATTTGCCCGCATACATTGTTTATCAACATTTCCTTATTTATAAACAATTGCTAACCGCTTAATCTCCTTGATGACATTTCCCATGATCAATCATAGCCATTAGATCTTCAAACTTGACTAGTTTCAATGTATCCTTCGATCTGAAAACATTTTACCTTGCCTTGGAACTTGCATACATTTCTTGGAACTTGTGCTAAGGTATTGCATTTCAATCTAAGCTGTGATCTTCTTGCCGATCTTTCATTGCCATAGATTCTTAAAAAACTTCATACACGTATCAATCATTTAATCATAAACAGCTCATCAGCTTCCATCATTAAATAATGCTAGTAATCATTTAATGCATTCTATTATTACTCAGTCACAACTCAGTGAATACTAAACTTTACTCAGTATACATTCTACCTTCATTAACCGATAGCGATAACCTTAGGGTTTACCGACTAGGTTCTTTGCTCAGTAACATAGTATAGTATTAAACTTACAATCAACAACATATGTAGGATATCAAAACAATCTAAAGATCATGATCTCAACATTGTCTAACTCGGTAATAGTTTTCTAGTGAATAACTTATTCCTCCCCTTATTCATCATATACATTTTGTGTCTTTTACCGACATCTTATTTCTCTTCAAAACATACTTCTTAAGATATGGCAACATCATACTAAATTAGAAAATCAATTTCTTGACATCAATGACAAAATGATAATATTAAGACAGTAAAACATCCTTAATCAGTTATATCCATAATCATCAACAATCTTCTCAATATCCTTATTGAAATGCCAACAATCTCTTATTGTAATTGGAATGCCAACAATCTTCCTTGTCTGTTATAATGCCAACAACCATATCACCCCTTAGGACACAATATGGTATTTTTATGGGTCGTATGGTGTCCTAAGGAGTCATATGGTGTTCTATGACCCCTTACGACACCATATGACTTAGGTGTTGTTAGGGATCACATTGTGTCTTAACAGGTCATATGGTGTGTTATGACCCCTTAAGACACCATATGATGACTTAGGACACCTTATGTTGTCATTATGGGTCGTATGGTGTCCTAAGGGGTCATATGGTGTCCTAAGGGATCATCGGACACCATAGGACCATACTGACACCATATGGTGTACTAGGGGGTCATATGGTGTCCTAAGGGTTCATAGGACACCATACGAACCATACCAACACCATATGGTGTACTAAGGGGTCATATGGTGTCCTAAGGGGTCATAGGACACCATATGACCCCTTAGGACACAATATGACCCCCAACGACACCTAAGGGGTCATATGGTGTCCTATGACCCATTAAGACACCATATGGTGTCGTTATGGGTTGTATGGTGTCCTAAGGGGTCATATGGTGTTCTATGACCACTTAGGACACCATATGGTTTCGTTATGGGTCCTTTGGTAACCTAAGAGGTCATATGGTGTCCTATGACCCCTTAGTACACCATATGACCCCTTAGGTGTTGTTAGGGGTAATATTGTGTCCTAAGGGGTCATATGGTGTCCTATGATCCCTTAGGACCTAGAGAGAGGAGGGAGTGAGGGAGTAACTAAGGGAAAGAGGTGAAAGAGGGAATTAGATGGGTGTAAGGATGGAGAGGGAGATAGCTCGAGGGATAGGGGAATAAGGGAATTGTGAGAGCTAGAGAGGGGAGGGACAAATAAGAATATGTATCTATAAGAATGAAGAGCCTGAGAAGATGTAAGGGGAGAGAGAGAATATGAGATAGTTCATAGAGAGGGATTGAACTATGAGAGAAGGGAGATAACAAAGGGAGAGGTGAGATGGGGGTTTCAATGTACACATTGGGCACTCTCCCTATTTGGCACACGCCAAATGGGAAAACCCATTGATCACATTTGGCGCACACCAAATAGAGAGAGCGCCATATTTGGAACGTGCCAAATGACCCACTTTGGGAAACACCAAACCTATGGGTTGGATTTTCCTTGGGCATCCAACCCAAAGGCTTGGATGGCCATTTTAGGCCATAGGTGTTTTTATTAGAACATTTAAAATTTTGACATATTTTTGGTCCTGCCCTCCGTCAAGTTTGCACGTGTTTCAATGAAGTTAAAAAAAATACTATGGTAAACTTGAGCTCCCTATTAGCTATCCAAACAATGTAATTTATTTCAAATTTTTATTTCGTTTAGTCTTTCATCTATAATTTCTTTTGTGAGTGTGTCCGCTTTTTGTCAAAAACCAACATGCACTATTTTGGGTATAGATTTTTAGACGTTCATCAGATTTTGAAAAAACTTACATTTTTATAAACTAGACTCCATTGTACACAATTTTAAAAATAATTTTTTGATTTTTTATTAGTTTTCAATGATTTTAGGGGGGAGCATGCTCAAATTTATGTTTTTCAGGATGTGTCCACTTCACAAATTAGTAAAAAATCATATACTCATTAAAAAATTAGCTAAAAAATCTGTCATAAAATTCAAGGTGTTAGCTAATTTCTCACTAAAGCGATTTTAAAAATTCCAAAAAAAAGTTAACATTTTAGGGGGGCCACAATAGACGCTATGTTATGTTTTTTGCATAAAAATAGGACCACTTTTACTGGCCCCCCTTTTTGAAGCCCTTGATCTCCACCATTTTCAAAATAAATTAGTAGTTTAGAAAGTAGACTTGAAGCACTCTAACTCTTGTTCTTGTTGCATCTTCAAATTTGGAGTGTAATTAGTTTCAATTTGTCATTGAAGTTCAAACTTTCTGATTTCAGAAAAAAAGTGGCATCTTAAGACCCCCTTTTCATACCACAACTTGGTGCATATACCTAGTACTGAGTATACAATGACATAAAGTCCAAATATCCAAGACTAAACATGTCATAAACTCATAATGCCACCATAGTCAAAGGAATCCATAAACATCTTAGATTAAAATATCAAGAAATAAATCATATAAAAAAATTCTCTAGATATGAACCAAAGTGTAGTGTTCTCCAAGAGCTTTTTTGTCGACTATTTGAAGTCCAAAATCTAACTCCATATGCTCAAGTTATGACCTCTCAAAGTCATAAAGGTTACTCTGACATTCAACTAACATTTCACTACCCAAATAGAAAACCCTAGGAAATCTAATCATATCACAACATATTACACCGATTCATCTTCCCAACAACTATAAGAAGTCAAAAATCTGACATCATATGCCCGAGTTATGCTTCGTGAAAGGAAAAAAACCCATTAGGCTATATGCAAACAAGTAGACTCCAAAAAATTCACCAATATGCAATAAAAATAATTTTACTTTTTTTCCTCTATTATGCCCAAAATTGATTTTCCAAATTTTTAATAAAATATCTGTGTCAGCCCTTGCTTAGACCCATCCACATTATACAAATAGCATAGAAGAATACATGGTAGATTAATTTATCATTGGGCGACACTTTTGAAATTTCCAAAGTTTTATTTTCCTTTTTTTTTTAAACTTCAAAAAAACCTAAAATTAAAAACATGTAGCCGAATTTTTTATTTGTTTGTATTAGGGCTACCCCACCTTGGGTTCCCCCATGAGATGGGGCCCATTGTCGCTTATGCAGACAATGAGATACACCCAGTCAAAAGTGGGGTACCACCACCACCCACAAGCGGAGGTGGTACCATGATTGTCTACTAATAGTGGTGTACCACTATTGCCACAACAGTGGGGTATAAGGGGTAGGCACAGTCTCACCTGGTCTCAACATTTTTTAAACTTTTTTCTTTCGCCTTTTTTCAAATTTAAAAAAAAAAAAAAAATTTCATTAGTTTTTTTCTAAAAAAGGCACCGATAGGTTTTTTGTGTCTGCAAGAAATATTTCAATTTTTTGGAGACGACAACACAATCTGTAAGGATGTACAACCATGGGCTAAAACAATTTGATTATGAGTCCAACATCATCAAATAGGATCAAATTATATATCAAAATTCATCTGCTAGTTTCTCTAATCACAACCATGAGGCTTGTTTTATCTCATAGGGTCAAATCTAAAACTTCACCCCCAAAACCCCCAAAATGCAAATCCATGGAAACCCAGTTTGAAACAATTTTTTATAAAACTAGATCTACAACAAATGCCCACAAATATACAAACCCACAACCTGCAACAAAACCTCATATTTTTTCTTGTCTTCCATTCTAACATGAAATCATGGGCTCAACATCTAGGTTTATAACACCATAAAACCATGGCTCCGATACCACTTGTAAGAAAACTTGCAACCAATTTGATGACAATTTCCACATAACCAAATTAAGATTTCAACAAAATAATCACATAGAATCTGCATGTAAAAAATATACAACATACCCGTCAAAGGCACGACACAAGATATACCCTGGAAAAATCCTCATGAGGGGAAAAAATAGTCTCCAAAAGTATCCATCATCCATGAATTATTCAACAATGCACCATTACAATACATCCATGAAAGCTTTCAAAAACCCAGCCATTATCAAGCACTCCATATGAATAAGCATGTAAGCATGCATCCCATGCCAATCTTCCAACCTCCACAAATACTAAGCCTGGCTAACTGGCTAACCCAAAACTACCCTTGCAGTTGCTTTTGTAGACACAAGCTCCCACAAAACCACCAAGTGGTATTACATCAAAACCATGTGCTACAAAACCATGTGCAAATACCATGGGATAACTACTCCATTGACCCCACATCTAATATTAGATACTCTATTAAATTACTTTCCCTAATATTAAATAACTACACTATAATATATTTCAATGTTACAATACAACTCACCAAGTGGTCCTGAGAATATTCTTGAGGGATCTCTACATGTTACACATCCATGTACAACATCAAATAAATAAATATTACAATTACAAACATTATTATGCAAGGTGTACAACACCTATTTTCCTAAAATTATAGAGAAGGGAATCTTCTTCCTGACTTTCTTACTAACTTTGGTTGTGATCACCCAAAGAATATCACTTCATTTTCCCACTCTTCCATCCTCTTACATCAAATTGTGGTTGACATCATCTTCAATGAGTCTAGTCTAGGTCTTTCATACTTTCTATTTTTTTCTAGTTGTAGGAAATATGATTTTGATGCATCTTTGGGCATCATCCTTTGTAATGACGACATCCTTTTCTCATGCTTACAAAGGTGACTCAGTAGTTGGTTTCTTTCCTAATGCACTAAATACTACCATTTGAATGCTTTAATAGTAAATTTCATTAATTCTTGCATCATTTGTAAGAATATTTTGGATATTTTGCATTTGTTATGGTTTTTATATTCATAGTCACCTTCCATTTTGGCATTGCACGTATCAAGACTATCAAGGCTTCAAGAGATTTCATTTACCCTAGTATTCAATCTTGAAGAATAATTTATCTTGAGATCCTCCAGATCTACTGGTCGTGCAAGTACAACATTTTGATTGTGTTAAATTGTAGGGAGACTTCATCTTGAACTATCCCAATGTAGAAGAGTGTACCATAGATATCATTGGTAAGGAAACTTTCTTTCAAAAATCCCAATGACTCATCTTCCCTTTGCAAGTGTTATCCATATTTTTCTCTAATTACTTGGACATGTTGCAATATTAATTATTTGGACATGTTGTAAATTTTCTATTAGGAAATAATATTTACATTTAACAAATCAATTTAGGTTAGTTAGTTGGCTGGGTAGTTCATTCTCGTAAAATAGTTTTGTACAAGAATATTGGCTTTATAAAGCCAATATATTTGATGCAATGATTGAACTGGAGAAAAATAATAATATCTTTTTAAACTTCTTTATGTTGTACTAATTTTTATTTTTATTTTATATTTCTACTTTGCATTGGTATCAGAGTATATATAATCCTTGTACCTATGAAAAGATGACAAAATATGCTATAGGATGAGGCATTTAACAACCTCCTAAGTGGAGGTCCATTTTTGTTCTTGAAATTTATAGTTTGAGAAGTTACTGGAAAGTGTTGAGAAGAAACCAATTTTGCTAGAGCATGCTAAAATTTCTTGAATATGTTTTGACTCATATTAAAACACAGACCAGTAAGAAAAAGACATTCATATCCATTATTGGGTGGTTAAAGAAGCTATTAAAACTAGGATTTCAATTGTATAAAATTTGTGTTGAATGTGAGATTTAATGTTTGACTATTGTTTGGGATTAGAATCTACAAAGTAGGTAGTTTTTCTTGATGATCAAGTTCACCCCTCTTAGAATGCATCTTAGTGCATGTTAATTTCTACTACTAGTTGTTTGTTGTCTGTGAAAAATTGGCTAGGTTCATTGATCCATATGAAATTGTCAAAATAGAGAGAGGATCAATGTGCTAGTCCAAGTGAGTATTTTTGGTTAAGTGTCTATGAGTTTGGAGATTTCATTTACAATTCACAACGAAAGGTTTTAAAAGATTTGAAAGACCCACAAGCAATGATGTAAGGGAAATAATATTAATGTGATTTAATTTTGGAGTTACAAAGACTTATTTTGATTACATTATTTTATCAAATATTTGTGCTTTTGGGGTCATTCATGTTGTATTTGATAAAATATTGAAAGTTTGAGTGCTACTTATGGTGAAAAAGGTTTAACTACAAAGCACAAATTAATTGGAGGCTGGAGGATATCTATCATCCTGAACTAGATTCTCGTTAAGGGATGATACATTGCATGAGAATCATATTTTTATCACTATTTCTTTTGGGAGAAATAAGGGCCATGAAGTGGTATGCTGGTTCATTAGCATGCCATTCTCGTGTCCTAGTTCTTTATGCTCGTCCTGTGGATAGAAACTTAATAAAGTCACCCAAGAGTCTTATTTGTAGCTTGTAACTTTAGTTTTATAATTTTATCCCATGGCTCACCTTTAGCACCAATTAAGTGAGGTAAAGAGAAGATAAGTTTGTCCCTTGAGGTTCATCACCTTGAGGGTGACAAATCCCATCCTCTACATTTTTGTGAACCTGACTTGAGCCAATTGCACTATCATTTTCTTTATTCTTTGTTTCATAATTTTATTTAAAACTTAAAGTAGAATAAAAAGTGAAAATAAAATGACAAAGACAAATACATTTTACCTTTAAACACAATTTGAATTTACGTTCTTCACCTTTAATCATAGTAGACTTTTGACATTGTCATAGTGTGGTCAAAATGTTATCAAGCTTTCCATGAGCTTTAAGATGCAGATTGCCACACGAGTTGTTGTAAGAAGGACTACTAGGAAGAGTATTCTTACAAATTGTTATAGTCCTCCTAAGCCAAGTCTGATGTTTGACGAGCTACTTCTTGATTCTAATGAGTATACACAATTAGAACCATTTTGACAAGGGGACCTTCTCCACCTAATTCACAATCAAATTCACAGAATAATACTTTGAGGAATTCTCTTCTATCTTCTCCTCTTATTGTTGATCATGATTATGTTGTCACCATGGATTTTGAATATATTAACATGTTAGTGAAGAATATGAGAGACTTTGACGGTTTCCTAAATCAGAAGAATATCCTCTTCTAGGCTAGAAATGTTGTAAGAACTCTGGGAGATGTGTTGATCTCATATAGAAGAGGCTCAAAGATCTTGAGGGCGTTATTTATGATTATCAAGAATCATGTGCCCTTGAATGGTGCCTCTCCCAAGGATAGCCAATCTGACACTTGTGGTTCTCATCTTGGTATTGATATACCTAGAATGACAATACATATGGTTGATTCTACACCCACCATCCCTAGTATCAATGCTTCTACCATACCCCTGGGTTATACTAGTATGGCTAGTAGGTCCACTATCACTTATGTTATAGGACACACTACTTTTTTCAGTTCTATTCAAGGTATTGGTGCTATCCCTAATGGTAGTATTGATCCTCATGTTAGCATTGGTGGAGGTGATAGCACACATGATGCTCCTCCTCCTCCTCCAGCACCTTCTAATCCTATATTGAACACCATATTACAAAACATGGGGCAATTATAATTGCAGCTCATGAACCATGTGTTTACCTTTGGCCAATCGTCAATGCCTACCTATTATCCTAAGAGGCTGCTTGACATCACTATCCTTAACACCATCCTTCCCCTGGGGGCTAAGTTTTTGAAGTTTGTTCAGTTTAATGGTGATGGAGATCCCAATATGCACGTCCATTTGTTCATGAACATTTGTAGTGACCACCATAGTATAGATTTAGTCTTGCTCAAACTATTCTTTCGTTCTCTTAAGGGGACCATGTTAGAATGGTATAGTTCATTACTTGATCACTCCATTAAGATGTTTGGTCAACTCATGGATCTCTTCCTTAAATGATTCCAAGCACTAACATTGAAAATAGGGTAACCATTCTTGACCTTGTTCATTGTAAGAAAAAGTTGAATGAGACGGTTACAAACTTTATCTCATGATACCAATCTATCTCTACTAGGATCCTTTATACCCTACCAGATAGTGATTTGAAAAGGATGTTTATTAGAAATATGCAGTTGACATTGAGGAAGAAATTAAGTCTTTTAATTGCTATCAAAACTTTGCCAATCTGTGTTCAACACTAACTGACTACAAGAATGTGATGACTCAGTTTGAAGAATCTTCTTCAAACCCTCGTACTAGTACTTTTGTAGGCATGGTGATAGAAGGATCTAGAATAAAACAAAGTTGTGGTTGATGTCATAGCTACTTCTCCAATAGCTACTGCACAAGAACCGCATCGCAATAGTGTCTTCACCAAATTGAATGACTCCTATTTGAGCATAATGCAAAGGTTATTGAAAGATAATCTCATAACTCTTCAAGAGATTAGACCTCTATCTAACAACAAACCATACCCTCATTGGTATGATGGTTCAAAATTTTGCCAATATCACCATGTGCCTAGTCATGACATTGAGAGATGCTATCATCTTAGACACGTAGTCCGAGACCATATCAATAGTGGAGCTCTATAAAGGTTGGTGATAAAAAGAATAAATCCATCAAGTTTGTTCATAAAACAAACAATGAGTTGCCAATCTACACAAATTACTTCCCTCCACATTTGTCTAATTTTATCTCTACATCAAATTCAATGCCGAATGATGACCCTTATATTAATATGGTTACTATCATTTTGATCTCATCTCCTATCCAGAAGGTAAAAGTATCTGATATATCATTAAACCCTATAGATACCCCATATTGTGGAGGGCCTATTCCTTTGTACATCCCTGCGAAGCTTATTAGTGAAACTGTTACAGGTGTGATGGCTGACCCTTCATGAAGAATCAATGTCATCAGAGAGGAAACCTTGTTTGTTAATGGATGGTATAGGCCAAGATATGATGAGTGTTGTGCAACCTTAAGAATGCATAATGGCTTGTCTCTTTCTCCTTTTGGTAGTATCATCTTGAGAGTGCTTGTGGGGCCTAAGGTTGTGTTATCTACATTTGTCATCATTCCTAAGTCAAACCTTTTTTGAGTTAAACTATGTATTCCCTTGTTCATTTCTATGGATGTGGCCCCTTCAGTGATTCATAAGTGCTTGAAGTTTCCTCATAACAATCTAGTGCATGTCTTCTAGGATACTAGATATCAACCCTTGGTAGCCCATTAGGGTTTTTGGCTGGATCATTTTTGGCCTACTCCAGTGGGGCCCATCCTTCACCATGGTGTATTGATGTATCAGGCATATTATTGGTAAAAGATGGGAGATTCGACCGCTAAATGTATTCAGCCTAGCTATTTGTTGCCTCTTCCTACATTGACCTCTTCTCAATCTATTCTCATTTTGGAGTGGGTAGTGCCTTATGCCCCTCCATCATCAAGGGTTGAGGTTAACCCCATTCTTCCTAATAGACCTCCTTGTCTGCCCAAGACTACAAAGCCTCCATTAGTGTCATTTGTTCCTATAATTGTACCCAATATAGAGAAAGGAAAGGCACCTACATTGTCAAAGTTTTTAGCCCACCCTACCTTTGAGCTCCTGATGCTTGTTGATATCCCTCAACCTTCTTGTAATGAAAAGGATAGAATTCCCTTCATGCTTGTTCATCACCACTTGCTCCTACTTCACAACCCATGTCGGCACCCTCTATTCCTCTAGGTTCTCCTTGAGAAAAGTAAGCTAAGGTGCCCATTAGTGTGAATGTAGTTCCTATCATGGATGCACCTACTGTTCCATTAGTTGGACCTTCTCCCATCCCTCACAAGATTTCAAAGGCCTCTCCTATGAAGCATGATGCTCTTGACTCTTCCCGAGATTTAGCTCCTATTCCTCATCTTTGTCATAATTAGAATGTACGCGAGCAGAAGCACTATCGACGAGCCATGGCTCAAGAACGTGATATTTCTTTACAATCTAGTGGTTCACCTTCAAAACCCATTCTCATTGTGTTAGATCCTATCCCTTTAGATGTTCCATTTTTTACATCGTGTTTGGTGTTGCTCTTGATTGTTTCAGGGCCTATCGATGAGCCTAACCCTAAATGGGTGTAGGTATTCATTTCTCCTTCCATGGAGCCACCCCTTATGACCTCATTGCTAGATGTGCCTCCATTGTCCCAGCCTTTGTATATGTTGCATACATAGGTGGTGTCTAGTATAACTTTATCTGACCCTCCTATTTTGTAATTGCTTCTTCATTAGAGCTTTCCTAGGGTCCTCCAGCCTGCTACAGTTAACAAAAAGCTTGTGCCTCCTACACATCCTAAATGCAAGTTTGAGGAAAGCCCTATTTTGGAGTTTCCTCAATGCAAATGAGCTCAGGTATGTTCCTCACCTATCTCTTTGTCTACCTCAGTTCATGTTTCTATGTCTATTTCTATTTGTGTTGTTGAAAAGGCCCCACCTTCTTGCCTGTTTATCACTACCCCTCTTGCCAAGGTCGCTAGTCCAACTCCTACCTCATCTCCTTGGACTAAGTTACTTGCTTCCTCTATAGAGGAATTCTTGTTTGAATCTTTATTAGATATCCTAGGGTTTCCTATGATCTTCACACAATTGTCGACACTTGCCTCTTCCAAGCTTGTGGACATGGATGTTGTCATAGCCTCATCACTTTCCCTCACTACTAGTGAGGTGCCTAGTGATGCCCTTGTGATTGTTCCACTGCGATCTCTCCCTACTACCTCGTATGATCAAGATTAGGAGTATGATGACCTAATCATTGAGGAGTTCTAGAGTACCACATTCCTTTATCTTGTAGCATAGTGTTTGTGCATGATTATGTTCCCTCATGCTTTCTTTACATGTTTATTCCCTCCTAGAGGACCCAGATTACTCCATAGGTTCTTGGAAATAGGAGGTTGAGTATCTTTATCTTTTGTGCTCTCCTAAACAATCTAAGTTACTCTATAGGTTCTTGGATACATGAGATTTTCTGTTGTAAAACTTCTTCTATCTATTATTTACTTCTTTTATTTATTGTATCTTGTTTTTCGACATTCATGGATGATGCAAAGCATTGAGTACATTTAGGCCTTCTTCCATGTTGGCCCAAATTTTTCTTTTCTCTTTGTCTTCATGTGCTCTTCTTCAGATCTGAGAACTTTGGCATTATGATGAAACACTCATATGTAGTTATATTACATATCTTATCACTTTGCTATGGGTTGTGACACCAAATAATTGGATCCCCTTGTTCTCTTGATTTTTTGTTGATCTTGTGGGTCTCATGTGTCATCCGTCGAGGGTGACATTCCACTAAAACATCTTGCTATGTTAATGTGAAACAATATTTCTTCTCATTTGAATGGCATGCCTTTCTTGCATACCATTCTAAGGGGGGCTATCATACCTACATTCTACATTTAGCATTTTTATTTATTTAGCTTAGCATTCTTGATTGTCTTGGTGGGGGCCAAACCACTTTATCTATTTTATTTATCTTGTTTTCCTTGCTGGGGGTCAAAACACTCAATCTATTTATCATGTCACCTTTTGTCGGGGCCAATCCACTACTTATCAAATCAATCTATGATCATCCAATCGCATGACTATCTAGCATTTTTATATTCATGCCAGCTAAGTCACACCCTATCATATGGCTATCTATCATAAGACAACTTACTACCCATACTGGCAAAATCTTGCAAATAATTGCCCTATAATATGGCTATCTAGCATAACACACTTTGCTACCCATACTAGCATCGTCTATTTTAGCATGGAAGCTATTATTCCTAATCTTTTGTAATAGGGGTTTTCCTCCATTAAGTTGGGATTGTTTCTATTATGCTATCTTATCTATCTTATGTATTCAATGTCTGACCACATTTTTGTCCAACACATTGGACTGGAGCTTATGTGTTTGTCATGAAATAGCTTAGAAAATCTAACTCTATCTCAAGTTCATCTAGCTAAGGGAAATTTCATCTAATCAAAAAATTTTGCTTCCTCTTCGTGAATCTTGATATCATATTTCTACTTTATCTTTGCATGTCTTGATAAAGATATGCTCGCTAAAGTGGGGGAAACATGTAACATCATAAATTACACCCGATGCAATTCCATGTCACATAAACATATTCACTTCAAGATGATTGGGAAAATTCATCACTTATTTGTCCTCTTGTCCACATGAATTGCCTTGTCAGCATAGAATTTTTCTTTTATTGAGCATATTAACTAGTTGACCAATGGACTCTAGTGCACCGTGGAGACATCCAATCGCCGCACTAGCATCCTGTGAATTTGTCAATCCGTATAAGGCCATTTAAGCGTTATGTGTGCACCAAGAAGATTTTGTAACACCTATGTCCATGGCCATCGATGTCAGGATTCACTTTGGACACTAAATCTCTTGCATTTTGAGACTTTCTTGGGGGTTCTTGATCATTCAAAAGTTACTTGAGCTCTTGCTATCAATATTTATTTATCACACAGGTTTTTCTAATATTTGAAGACCACCATTGTTGCAACTTTTTGGAGAACTTGTGTTGTTGTTTTCACAATTGTTGGAAGGGAGTTCACTCTACTCTCTTAGTTTATTTATCTATTATCTTTCATATAGATTTTTTATTATCTTAATTATCTATCTATCATCTTTATCATTTCATTTTGATGGTTTCTACTATCTAAGTTGTCCATGGAGTTGGAAACACTGAAAAAAGGGTATGACTGAGGTAGCCCTCTAAACACAACCCCCAACATTTTCTTTTCTTATTTTTGTGCAAGTTTGTGATCATAAGAAGGTACTCATCTTGCGGGATGCATCAATCGTGGACTAGTTGTAAGCTTCCCTTGTCCTTCTCATCTTATTATGGTGTTTTGCATCTTGTGTTGTATACTTAGTTTATTATCATATCATTTGTTTAGTAGTTTATTAATACTTGTCACTTTCATATGGCTTATGTGTTTTGTTCGTATTGGACGTTAGCACACCGTGTTGGTGTCCTAGTTTCATGCACTCATCCCAAGGAAAGAGACTTAACAGAGTTTTCCTGGAGTCTTATTCATAGCTTGTTAGTTTAGTTTTGCG
This sequence comes from Cryptomeria japonica, assembly GCF_030272615.1. NCBI lineage: Eukaryota > Viridiplantae > Streptophyta > Pinopsida > Cupressales > Cupressaceae > Cryptomeria > Cryptomeria japonica. Next base: position 750,123,291 of record NC_081409.1, read on the forward strand.
TTTTTATCCCTTGGCTCATCTTTAGTGTTAGTTTAAGTAAGGTAAAGTGAAGGTAGGTTTTTCCCTTGAGGTTCATCACCTTGAGGGTGACAAATCCCATCCTCTATAGATAGAAATTTCTATTTGTTCTAATTTGATTTCACTTGTGCAATGTTATATTATGCATTTCGATTCTATCTAATCCCAACAATATGATGAAGATAAGGGTTGTGGGAATAATTTTAGTGTCTACAAAAGGTATTTAAATCTAATATAAATTTATATTTTAAAATAAAAAAATAAATGTAATATATCAACATAAATACTTCTATATATTTCAAGAAAATTGTTTCAATTAATTTTACTGACAATTTACTAATCAAACCCAATATATAGGTTGGTACATCCTTTAACATTCTCATGACACCCGAATGCAAGACATCGTGATCATATATAAAAAATGTATAATTGAAAGAAATATGCAAAATTAAACTAAATAGATTTCACTTAAACCATCTTATCTTCTCACTCATCTTCTAGAATTAAAATGAAGCTTTTCAGTAATATTCAACTTGATTAGATGATGAGGTGAACTATTAGCCATATTTACTATAAGTTTGACTTTAACTATTGTAACAACAATTTGTGGCTCAAAAAATCCCATAAAATACCACTTTTGGTGTTTGCAAATTACATAAAAAAGATACACGTTAACGGATACAATTTTTTTCATAATAAACATACTATAAAATTTTAAATACATCGAAGAAGCAATCTATCTAGAAATGTATAAATAACACAAAATAGAAATAATTCTACTACTTCAAATGAATAAAATTAAGACATGCTTAACATAGCTTTTAATATAATATATGTATAAACAACTATGTAGTGTTACTAGAAAGATACATGAAAGGAAATTTTTAGTTATGATAAAGTATTCACATAGCCATTGTAGACAAAAATGTGCAAAAACATATTCAAAATATTTAATGCAAAAAAATAGACAAATATACCATCAAAATGATACATGATGTAATATATAAAAAATCTCAAGGGAAAAATTAAATCTCTAAAAGAACTCTCACATTCAATGTGTTATCTCATGAGCAAATATTACAATACACATGTAGGATCTCCATCTAAGGCATATGAAACATCAAGCTTCTTAGTTTCATTCCACCATATGAACAATAAAATGAAAACTTTGTAGCGACACATCCTAATACATGCTTCCTCTCCTCACATGTGCAATCCACAAGAGATTACTAACTAGCCTTAACCAAAAATCCACTGGTTATTAAAACCAATCTAAACAACTAATCATGTGCTTTGTTTAATAGAAACATGTTTGCACAAGAGAGCCAAATGGTATTACATAAATTATGTTCCTCTAAATTGTGAGCCTACAAAGACACACCACCCACATTTAATTTCCACTACCAAGTTTCCCCTTTTGTCATTAAATTTTTCATATATTAAATATTTGCCAATATGCAACCCACATTAAATATTTATCTTAATATTACAAACATAGAAAGTGTCTCCAAAAATGTCTAACCATTGTGATGCATACATCACTAGATCTCCTATATGTACCACAATTATATATTACATTATAAGATAGACACGATGTACAACACGGTTTTCTTAATGATACATATCATAAGAGAAATGATGAAATCAATCTTTTTCTAATTCAAACATCAAATATCACTCTTAAATATATTTAGAAATTATAATCAATGTTAATGATTTATAGTACTTTTCTTTCTTCTAGAAGAATTAAAAATCTCTGAAATGATCACACCTATGAATTTCGACAACGAACTGTCATTTCAAAGTCTCGAAAGAACTGCAGAATATATGTAAATAATTTATTTGTCTTGTAAAGCACGAACTGAACTGTTCGCTCACAGAAAAGTAACGGCGAGAATAAAAGCTGTGGTCATAAAAAATTGGGCAAGCAGGATTTTGAGAGTACTAGGATCGTGAAGAAACCATTTCAAAGCCCTCTTCCTAGTATCCGGCTTCCTTAAAGTCTTTTGAATGACAGCAACAGCCATGTGTGCAGCAGTATTAAAAATCTTTCGAATGACAGCAACAGACATATGTGGGGCAATATTAAAAGTCTTTCGAATGACAGCAACAGCCATGTATGGAGCAATAATAATGAATGCAGACAAATATGGTGTGATAATTACAAGGAATATTTCGAATTGCCAAAACGATTTATATTTGGTGAAAGCGTCATTATCCTTAATATTCAACTTGTCATAATCATGGGGTAATATGACCATAATAGTGGCAATCACAAATGCTACAGCCGTCCAGAGCATTGAGAGTAGTAAGTTCACCTCGGAGATATCAGACAGCAGATATGGAAATAACGACCCCAAACATGTTCTTTGCCACCGTTCTTTACATAACCATGCGACCACCACTGCAAGAGAAGTAATAAAGGCCGCACTATCAGAAAACACGAACAATCTGAAAAGCTTATGTAATGCCAACTTGGCAGCTCCATAGTGTATATTATTTTTGTCATCCTCAATTCCACCTGGGATTTGAAACATGGCTGCAAATGTGACAGTGGCAATGAGTGATGCCACTACCATGTGTGCACTAACGATATTATCAGGAATTGTATTGGGCAGTAGTCTAGAGTGTATAGCCCGGGCACCTTTCAGTTTCCTTATGATGGTTGCACAATGGAAGTTGTCTTGAGCTGCAGCAGATGCTATCTCAAGTGCAGTCATGTCTTCGTCGTTCCGGGCATTCACGTCTACACCTGGAGATGAGAGGAGGAGATCAAGCAGCTGCACTCACAACAAAACCATGTTACATTTCACAAAAAGATACACAAATCATTAATATATTTGAAACTATTATTAATGCCATGCTCTAAAAAGAAGGAAGGATTCTTTTATGGTCTATAATATTATATGATTTGATTTTGGGTCTAAGATGGCTTATAGTGTATGGGATTATCTCACACTCTCAATATGTATGAGACATTTACTTGTGCTTCAACTACAAGTTGCACATATCCTACCTTATGAAAGACTTCAACTTGTGATCTTTCTTCCAAAAATATAGTTTCTCCACTATTAGATCAATTGAAAAGTACAAATAAAAAGTTGTCTCAAACATTTTTTAATCTTGGTTGAAAAAAAAACTCCTAATAGTTATCTATTACAATTCGATGTGACATATTCTTTTCCAAATATTTGTAACAATATATTCATTCCTAATACCATTACTTACACACTTTACAATGTATTCATCTCCCTCTATAATGATACACATTTTGATATATTCACTTAAATTTGATCACAATTTTAGTCAATTTTCTTATTTGTTGAGACATATGTAGCATACACCTTGTAATCCCAATCATTCATTTATTATTTATTTATTATTTATAATTCCTTGTAAAATGGTTATTCCACTTCATTTAAATATGTTATCCAGTGTCCTTCTTGGTAAATATCCTTCATAAGCTATTTTGATAATGTTCTCAAATAATTTTTTTCCTCATTAATCAATTCAAGAATCATTTCTATGACCTTGCTACCTTTCATTTAATATCAAATTATGATCAATGTTATTATCTACATGGTACAAAAATTCTATTTTGAACTAGTCTTGGTTCGAGTGGAAATTATGCATAGAGGATATTTTTTTATGTAAATATTGCAATTACAACATTTTTTGAAAATGGGAAGATTCATTTGTAAAACTCTTAACATGTGTAATGTTACAAATGATAGATTTATTGATAGACCAAGACTTTTCATTAGCAACTATTAGGAGTAAATCTATAAAAATGAAGTATGAAGACTATGACTTGTCAGATTAGAAGCATATAGTCCTCGATCTAGTACCATGCAACTCACCTTTACATATCTATGTAAACTTTTAGAGCTTTTTCTAGGTTGAATTTCAAGTGCATAGTTTTTCCTATAAAAAAGAATCATATATTTTCAAGAAGGGGGATGGGGACTTTATTGTAGATAACTTAAATGCATTTAATATAATTATGAATTAATTATAGTATATTAGTTCTAAGATAGAAGATGAAGATTAACACATGAAATTGTTGTTCTCATTTCTAGATTAGTGAGACGGTATTGGCATGGCCATTGGAAATAATTTCTTAAAATTTTGTTCTCAATGAAATATTAATTACTCTTCTACTAAAGGAGATTTGATTATAATTTTCCAAATGCAGCTAATAGTTATTGGTTATTTGTAGATTATGAAAGAAAACATAAGAATGAGATTTTATGTCTTGTGGGAGGTCTATGTGTCCTAGTACATCTAAAGTAAATTTTAAAACTAAAGAGAAACCATATCAAAAAAGGATTGACTAGAAAGGAAGAATAAAGGAATTAATCAAATGATTACTGAAATTCTAATTTTCTTAAGCTCAACAAATTTAATTGTTATATACCTTAATATGGATGCATGATTGAATGTAAACCATGTTTTCATATTAATTTCCCTAGAAGGAGTGGTTTAATAACTATGAGATGTTTGAAGGTTGAAAGGTATATCATAATGAAACTTTATTTTTAAATATTATTATATGTTATTAACAATTAGATGCCATGATTGAAGGATAAAGTGTATTTTACAACTTGTACACATCTCATGTAATATTAATTAGAGAGATAAACAATTTAAGTATGTGGATGGTTCTAAATAATGATGAATTTAAGATGGTTCATGAATGTATGGTACTTGCAAATGAAGTTTGCATTAAGGATCTTTTCCCAACTTAATGCTAGCACAAACATTCAATATACTATAGTAGTGGAACTTGTAATATCTATACCTATAGGATTGATACTTGTAGCAAACAAACTTTCAACACCTAATCTTACAACTTTACTACTTGCAATATCTGAAAAAGTAATGTCAATATTTATATAAAGAATCGTAATACCTAGACATATATTATGAGTTCCAAAATATGCACTCACTTGAGATATCAAGGTACCAACTAAGAAAAATATATTATTGCTAAGAACATCATCCACATTTGTGAGAAAGGTATTATGACCTTCTCAAAAATAAATATTTTATAGAGGATAATTGTTTGTCCCCTTGATCTATAATTTTGTAAACATTATCTTCAGATAAATCAAATCATGTTCAACTATACTCAAACTTTTATATGTTTTGATAGATTTTTGGATCTTATTCATAGTGATGTTTTTAAATCAATAGACATTCCTTCACATGCAAAATATTAATTATTTTTTCTTTTATTGAGTTTCCCTCTAGGAGGATTTGAATTTACTTCATCAAAAATATATTTGAGATCTTTTGTTAATATAGGAAGTTCAAGCCTATTAGGGGAAACTAATGAAGTTCAAAGATAGAGGTGTTGAGAACTAACATTTATAAAAAATTTGTTTACATTAGTTTGATAAATTATAAAAAGAGAACATTATTTTACGGCACAAGATAAGTTTATATATCCTTGAATAGAATGGACTTTCAATATAGATGAAAAAAATGTCGATAGAGAGGACTAAGAGTATATTTAGTTAGGCTAATTTGAAATACAAATTTTGTACAATCATGGTTAGCATCACATAATGACCAATTAATGTCTCATACATATGTTTGTTGATGAAATTCATATATATGTTTCCATATAGGAAAAAAATCCCTCACTTCAACATCCTTCACTTTTTAGTTTTGAGGCATATTCTCACGTCACTATGGTTAAATAATAAAAGTCAAATTATATTATAGTGCCATGTATCTTTATTAAATATCATGATGGTGTGAAAGAGTGTAAAACTAAGAATTTTATCCCTAGAAATATATTGTACATTTAAAAGTTGATATCTACAAAAATATTCATAATTCTAAAATTGAACAACTACACTAGAGTGTAAATTTATTATATAGTTACAACCAAATATTAAGATAGATATACCCAAGACTAAACCAAATGTTCAAGATAGACACAATGGGAAAAGATTATGAAATTCAGAGCACGAAGAACCTCCACCTTATCTTTGAGGTGGTACACTCATTAATATCTAACTTTGGTTATATTTTTCTCTTTAATTACTAACACTAATAAGTGTTTAACTATAAAATAGGTAATAAAGATGAAAGATATTGAGTCCCAAGACATGGTCATGGCTAATGACATGAGTGGATTAAAAGTGAATGATACTTGGTACTTGATTCATTTATCATAGGGAAGGAATCCCATTAGTTCTAAAAGGTTCTTCAAAAATAAATCTAGGCTAGATGACACAATTGAGAAGTACAAGGTAATATTAATTGTAATAAGATATTCCTAGTTGAGGAGATTTGAATAGAAAAAATATCAAGATGCTAAGATAATAATTATTTGATCATTATTATGAGTTGTAATATATTTTCTTCTTCAAATTGAGTACATATTTATGAAGACAACTTTATATATGGTTACCTAAGTGAATATATCTACATTCAATAAATCATTAGAACTACATGTGCTATCTTCTCTGTTGTCATTTTATATGTAGATGATATGTTGATTTTTTATTAAAAAAATGATGAAATAATTATTGATCTAAAATCTCTACCTTATTACACTTTGATATAAAGGACATGCAATTTATTCGGTACATATATTGTATGAATATTAGAAGAGATGCATTTAACATAAAAGAAAATTCTGGATATATAATAACTATGTTTATTAATCCTTATGATATTTTAGCATAATTGACTATGTACAAGCAAGTTCTTGTATTAATGAAGACTATGGTATCATTTAAGTAGTATTCATCAGGACCTTTTGAAATGGATGATATATCTCATGTTCCTTAATCTAGTATTATTGGTAGTCTTATGTATATTTTGGTCTACGTAAAACTAAAAATTTCCTAAATATTGTTAATCTTAGTTTATAGCTAATCTACGTAGGGAGAATTAGGTATTAATTACAAGAGCATTGGATAATTGTGTTATACCATTAAGTACTTTATATGATATATGATACCAAGGTGGTATAATGGGTCAATTGTAGCATAGCAAAGGTTACTTAAAATAATGTATGTAACTTTTAGACTAACCAAGTTGATTATAGTAGTGTGGGAGGTTAATGAATCCAAGGTGATATATTAGCACTATTGTAACAAAGACCATAATTTCTAGGTCTCCAAGGAAAGGAAGAAAAATGTAATGTATGTCAAATATATTTATTAAAATCATTAGTACACATGCATGTCCAAATTTGACATATATTTTTACATGAATAAGCATAAGGAGTTTTGTTCTAATAATGTTAAGTTTGACAATGGAAAGATCTATCACAATAACATTATAAACAAGAAATTTTGCATAACTTTGTTAGAGGTCATAAACCTGATATTGTTCTGGTCCAAGAATTGAAAATGCCTAAAGATAGGGTTGAGAAACTTAAGTTATTTTCTTCTAATGGATTGCATGGGAGCAATTCTACTGGAGCCTTAGGGGGAATCACCACTTTTTGGAATCTTAGCTTCATTTTTAGCTCATAGGTGTGTGAGGATTCTAATCATGTTGCTACTAGGTTTCAACGTGTTAGGGATAATTTTAGTTGGATCATTTACAATATATATGCTCCAAACGTCAAAGAAACAAGAAGAAAATTTTGGTGGTCCTTGGCATATTTTAGATCAAAATATCCTAATGAAGCCTAGATAGATATGGGAGATTTAAATACGCCAATCAATGATTTTGAAAAATTTGGTGGTTCTCAAGTTTAGCTGGACAACAAGATGGATCTATAGGATTTCATCAACAACCATGTTCTAATTGATTTAGAGCTCAAATGGGTCACCTTCACTTGGACGAACCAGAGAATTGGGAATGAGCTTATTCAAGTGAGACTGGATCATGATTTGATCTCAAAATGATTGGTTGTGCTACTATTTATGGTCAATCTCAACCATCTCTAGGATTGATTCTGATCTCTATCATTTCAATTTTTTTGTCGACTCTTTGTCTAGGAAGATGAACTTTCCCCTCAAATTTTAAAAAATGTGGCTTTCTCACCCATCTCTTTATTAAAATGTTAAGTAGTGGTGGAATATTAATGTCAATGGCACTGCTATGTTCAGGGTGGCTAATGAGTTGGGGGAGGTTAAAAGAAAAATAAGAATTTGTAATAAGGAATCTTTTGGATATATTTTATCTAGTAAATTGGATATCTAGTTGAAGTTGAAGGAAATCCAAGATAAAATTCAAAAGGAAGGCTACTGGGAGGGTTATTGGGCATTGAGAATGAAGTTTCGTCCATTTACCATGATATTATCTCAAAGGAAGAAGAGTTTTGGAAGAAAAGATCAAGGGATACCTGGTTGGTGTCTGGAGATAGAAATACAATTGTTTTTCATCTATCCACCATGAAACACAAAGCCTCTAACAAAATTAATTGTATATCCAGGAATGGGACTAGGTTGGATTCTGAGAAGGATATTAGCAAGGAAGTTGTTAGGTATTTCAGTTAGCTTCTCATGGCTAATAATGGCTTGAGCTCTGAAGTGCAGGAGTGTCTTATTGATGCTATCCCTAGAATTCTAAATGAGGATCAGAATAAGATGTTGGTTGCTATCCCTTCTTTCCTCTAGAATAAAAATTTTGTCTTTTCTTTTGTAGGTAATAAGGCCCTTTGACCTGATGGCATCCCAATGTTTTTATTTTAGAAATTCTAGGATATTCTGAATGAAGATGTGTGTAACATTGTGAAGGAAAATTTGTGGTGCCAGGAGAATCCTTAAAGAAATCAATTCAACCTTCATTGTTCTTATTCGAAAAGTGCCTAGAGTGGATTCTCTAGATACTTTTCATCCCCTTCAGCCTCTGCAAATCCTTCTATAAAATCATCTCAAAGCTGCTCACTTCTAGATTGTTGATTGTTCTCCATTCCATTATCTCCTCTCGAAAAACTAGGTTTGTGCTAGGTAAATAGATTCTTGATTCTATTATCACCGTGCATGAAAACATGCATTCTCTTGTTGAGTCTAAGAAGTAGGGACTTTGTTGAAACTGGATATGTTAAAGGCCTATGATAGAACATATTGTAACTTCCTTATGAAAGTCTTGTCTGCCTTTGGCTTTGGAAATAATATTTTGGATCTCATTTGGCAACTTATTTCTACAACTAATACTTCTATTTTGATTAATGGATCACCTTCATTTTTTTTCCAATCCACTAGGAAGCATAGATAGGGAGACCCTGTCTCTCCTATCCTCTTTACTATTATGGAAGAAATTCTTGGAAGGTATTTACAAAAATTGGTCAAAGAAGGCAACTTGAAGGGGCTCCATCCTTCTTTTCATTTTTTTGTTTGCTCGCACCAACAGTTTGTTGATGACACTATTATGATGGGTACCTCTACCATTAGGGAAGCTAGAGTTCTCAAACAATCACTTGTTACCTATGAGGAAGCCTCAGGGCAATTCATCAATAGAGGTAAAAGTTCTCTCTTCTTTCTTAACACTCCGGAGGAGAGACAGTAGAGAATTTCTAATATCCTGGGATGCACCATTGGGGATTTTCTCTCTATCTACCATGGTCTGCACTTAGGTATTTGCTATGCTAAATGTTTTTAGATGTCCCTAGTGGATATATTTAATAATAAGCTGGCTGGATGGAAAGGTGCTATACTTAGTGAGGCTGATAAAATTCAGCTTTTGATGGCTACTCTACAGAACCTGCCTATTTATGCTTTGAGACTATTTAAAATTCTAGCCAAATATGATGATATTATTGATGGCATTCAAAAACACTTCCTTTATTTTGGAGTTGAGAACAAGAAAAGAATCTTGTTGATTGCTTGGAGTGAGGTTTGCAAACCCAAGAAGCTTGGGGGACTTGGCTTGAGAGATATCAGGTCTTTTAATGAAATGTTTTTTGCCAAATAGGTGTAGAGAACTTATTCTAAAAGAATGAAATGGAATTTAATTTTACACAAAAATTATTTAAGACAAGTTAATTCCTTCAAAGACTTCATCACTTTTGACAAGATTCCTCATGGATAAGCTATCTGGAATAGAATTGTCAAGGCTAGAGGCTTTAAAAGGTGCTAGTTGGAAGGTTGGCAATGGCTCTAGTATTCGATTTTGTTCAGAATCCTAGCTAGGTTCAGAATCCCTATGTCTTAATCCTTCATTTTGTCCCTTTATGGATGCTTGTAAAAAAAAGTTGTGTACATTTGGTTTTTGACTATTGGAGAAAGAGTTGTTGGGTTATTCTGAATCATATTAGTTCAGATCTTTGACATCTATAAGCTCTTTTGAACTTTGCTTGTGTGACTAAGTTGGAAGATGAATTGGTGTGGAAAGATGACCCCTTAGGAAGGTTCTTTGTGTCTTCTGATTTTCTCTTATTTCCTCAGCTTCAAGACCTTTCTATCCTTGTTTGGGCTAAAGCTTGGTTCAAGAATCTCACTCCCAAGGTTAATATGTTTTGCTGGATTATGCTTCAAAATAAAATCCTCACCACTGATAACCTTTGTAAAAGGGTATTTTTTCTCCCCAATGTGTCTTCTTTGTCTGGCTGATGCTAAATCTCTACCCCATCTTTTTATTGGTTGCCCCTTTGCCCAGGAGATTTTGGGTAGAGTGCTTAAATCTTGGGAGTTGAGTTGGGTTTTTCCTTCATTTATACTGGAGTTGTTTTCACAATGGAGGGTTCCTAGTAGAAATCAAGTCATCAAAATATTTGGGTCTTATATCCTTCTGCATTTTGTTTAGGGAATTTGAAAAGAGAGGAATAATAGTATTTTTAGAGACTTGGTTTCTTCTACTAAACTGTCTTCTACAAAATTTAGAGAAGTATTAGAGAAAACTTCAATTGTCTAAATGGTGGCAATCTAAAAGTGAAAACCAAGAGTTGTACTAAGTATGATATTAGGATTGCCGCCTCTTGGAAAATCTATCGATGTTTCAAGAGTAAACCCCTAAGAAGATCTAGAAAGGGTCCCAACTGGTTGGGGTCTCCTAAGGGATGGGTTGAACTAAATTTTGATGGTGCTGCTAAGGGTAACCCTAGTCCTGTAGGTTGTGGAGGAGTGATTAGAGGGAGTAATGGATTATTTATTTATGTTGTGGCTCTTCTTTTAGGTAGTAAAACTAATCATATTATTGAATCTATAAGGGCTTATGATGTTCTTTTGACTATCAAGCAATGGAATTTTGCCAAAGTTTAGATTGAAGGAGATTCCAAGAATATTATCCAATGTCTTAATACGGAAATCATGCCCTCATGGAATAACTCGAGTTGGATCACTTCTTCTCTAGCTATTATCAATTCCTTTGAGGAAATCAAAATTTCCCATACCTATAGGGAAAATAATAGTGTGGCAGACTATTTTGCAAATATTGGAGTTGGGTCCCATGAAAAGATTATATGGTATGAAGGGGATCATCTTGATGAAGATGTTAAGGAATTAATTAGGCTAGACAATATCACCAGCCGTGAACTTATGGTTTAATGATGTCCATCATCTTTACTAATTCTTCTCCAAAAGGTTGAAGAAAATTACCACTACCATGAGGGATATCGATAAAGAGATGGAGTATTCCATGGAGTTATTGGGTTAATGTTGTCTTTTTGTTGGTCTTGTGCTGGTTCTTTGCTAGTTTCTTTTTGTTGGTTTTGTCTATCTAGTTCTTAGTCCATCTTTTTGTTTTGCCCCAAGTTTGTGATGATCTATATGTTTATGTGGGGATTATTGGTTCTATTTTTGTGTTTTGGCTTAATTCCTTGTTAAGTCAAAACTTTGGCTTTTGTTAAAGGGCTTCGAAGTCCCTTCAAAACCTATTTTTTCTCTAACATAATAATTTTTTAATATTGTTTGATGTGATTAAGTAATTATTATATTCTATGACATAAGGATCAAAGGTATTTTATGATTTATATTCATCCCATGATTACCTATTAGCAAGATGAAAAATATGGGTGTGCATGTACTTTTCAACAATGATGTGTGTAAGATGGTTCATAAAACTATATAGTCTTTGAAAATGAATTTTGCCATAAGAATCACTTCCCACCTTAAATCTAGAATCTGCATTCAACACAATGTTCTAATTGTATTTATAATATCTACACATATAAGATCTATACTTAGGAAAAAAATGGACTTATGACATCTAAGTCTACAAATTTTGTACTCTCAACATCTAGACATATATAATCAATATCCATAATGATGATACTCGCGACACTTGGAAATATAGTTTGGGTTGCTAAACAATCTCTCACCTAAGAGAGAATGTTGACAAATAAGAACAATATGTTACATGGGCACATGAACCAAATTGGTGGGAGGCTATTGCAAAATTTAGAAATAAAAAGAAATTAGATGGGGTAGTCTACTTCTCTATTGATCTAGACTATCATGAATTTATTGTATTTATAGTAAATAAAATAATTTTCAACCTTACTTAGACTCTATCAAGTTTGATGAACTTTTGGAACTTATTCATAGTAATTTTTTTGGATCAATTACTATTCCTTCACTTATTAAATCTTTATATTTAACCTCTTTTATTGATGGTTTGTCTAAGAGGAACTAAGTTTAGTTTCTAAGCATAAAATTGAGATATTTAGTCAATCTAGGGAGTTGAAGGACATAATACAATAATAATAAAGTAGAAAGGTCAAGTTGCTAAGAAATAATAATGGTAGGTATTTTTTCACCTAATTTTGAAAAAATCTATAAATAAAATAATATTACATGGTACAAGGTAACTCTATATATCTGTCAATGAAGAGGAATAAGAGTATCCTAAGTGGGACTAATTTGGAATAAAAAATGTATACAAAGATAGTTAGTAACAAATTTTACCCAATTAATATGTCTCCTACATCAATGTTCCTTGATAATATCCCTATGGATTTTAAATGAGAAAAACAACCTCATATTATCTTTGAGTATATGGCTATGAGGGATATTCCCATGTAGCTAAGGTGCTATAATAGAGGTTATATAACAAGCTAGTGTCTACGATTGGCTATGGATATAGATACCCAATATCTAAAGTCCTAATAGAAAGTACAAGATACTCAAATTATCAATATGACAAGAACAAACTATACTATCATCAAGAATAAAATTTAAATGTATAAAATAGAATGAGATTATAATTTAACGAACCCCTTGGTTATATAGAAAAAAGGTCCATACATAAGTAACATAAGATTATGATGTTTTAATATTATGATATGTACCATAATGTGATAAGATTAGATCATAAAACACCTAAAGATTTGTAGAAAAAATCCTATGTGTACCATAAGGAAGCATAGGTGATAAGATGTGAAATGGATGTAATGGTGGAACTAGTTAGCTAATACCTCTATTCATATCAACACCTACTTAATTACAACTTAGGGGACATACCACAAAATGCAAATATGGATCTTTAATTCTAGGTCATTTTAGGTACCCATGTACGAATGCAAAATAATCACTTACAAATGGAGAAATGAAAGAAAACTACTAGGACAAAAATCCTTCCCTAAAGAGAGAGAAAATAAGAAAATGTGTTAAAAAGATGAGAAGGACAAAACCTCATGTGATGAAGACACACACCCCCTCATCCCACCCCATCCCACCCCCACCAAATCAAATAGACAAAGAAGGTTAGGTGACCCCCTAAATGCATAATCTCTTACCCTAATAGAGGCTTCTCAACATGAAACTTTAAATATTGTCTAAGATCATCAAACAATATTCCTCCCCTTAGAAAGGATCCAATGATGCATGTACGACATGTCTTGCTAGTCCTAAAAAGAATATGAGGGAAGAAGAATATAAGTGTCTAGAATCTACTCAGATGTTACAAATTCGAGAGCCTCCATCTTAACTAAAGAAGATGGCAATGTAGAACAATGTGAAAGATAAAGTAGAGTATGGACAAAATATAATGACAAGTCCTCCAAATTTTTATAAAAAAGATACCTAATTCCAACAAACATTTATGTAGAGAGTCAGGTGCCAATAGCGAAGATTTCAAAGTGAATGGTGACTCACTAAAACTATCAATTCATGAGCATCTATTGAATATGTCACTATAAAAGCATATAGTTATGGAGGAGGAGCAAGAGGATCCAAATGCACCCTCAAAACACATAAAGAATGTGACTCACCAACCTGTGAGATTCCATTGAAGAGGAGATAACATATCCTTAATTTACGATTATCAACATCACATATGAGGGATTCAATAGAGAAATAATGTTTTTCCTCTAAGCAACAATCATCCCAATGTTAAAAAACCAATGAAAAATCCCATGATTTATACATAGAACAAGTATGAGCATGAACAATTGTAGAATCTACAAGTGGAAAAAGTGAAGACTCATCAACCTCTTGATGTTGACTCAAAGGTGTATGATAAAATGTCTTAATAGGATTCAATAAAGTTAAAGAATCATTAGCTATCTTTAAAGGACAAGAAGATTTGATTGTGTTTCTTTGTTAAATTTTGTTTTTATTTTAATAATTTAGAATTTCGATAGTTTTCATCATATAAAATATTTTAGCAATCATCCATCATATATGCCCTTCAAAATATAAAAAAAAAAAATTAAATTTTGAAAGGGTAATGACAAAAGAAAGGAAGTATTCATAAATTTGTTAATTCTTACATCTTTCTTTAAAAATAGAAATCAAATGCATCTTGGAAGTTTACATAATTCGAAGAATCTAGGGTCTGTTTTCTTCAACTCTATTAAAAGCTAATTTACTCACCGTTCGTCTTGTCCATATATAGATGCCAAGAAATGACTATTACTCCCATTTCGATTATACTTTTTTGATGAGAAACTCCCACAAACAATTATTATGAATCATTATAAGCACCTAATTATTCCTATTGTATATCATAGATTCCTAATGGATCCAACATAATGATTATCTACGTTAGAATGAACATTGGGATTTCATTGAGGATAACTAATCGAATGGTTATCAATACATTATAAAGCATCATTTTCACATTAAATTGTAGCATGAATTTATTGTAGCATGAATTTCTAAGCTCCATCTCTGATTTTGCAATGCCCTGTTTTCCTCTGTTTTGTTATGCTTGCAGTTATATTTGCTAAGTATCGCTACAAACATAAACGTTACTCTCAAATTCCTTGCAATAACAAATCATCTGTTTACATAACCCTACCCTTGAACAATGCTCAGAATAAGCAGACAAAAATGAATGATGAGAAATAGAAAAACGGGATGATGGGCAAAGGTAAGAATATCAAACCTGAGAATCTACTGCCCTTTTTGCTGCCAAATGTAGTGCTGTATTCTGAAAAAGGTCATGGTCCCGGCTCACCAATTTCACTTTTTTTTCTGCCCTTTCGTTCGCCAATAGATTCTTCACTACCTCAAATTGATTATATTCGACGGCATATTGTAGAACAGACTTATTATCTGAACCCAGGATTTCGACACAGTCTGGCCTTTTGGACATAAATTGTTCCATTATGTCCCAACGGCCTTCCATGGCTGCTACATGAACTGCGCATCTTCTAGACTTATCCCTGTCTGTCATTAAGTCATTATGCCAAGCATGATGATCAGTACGATGATTTAGTATTGCTCTTACAATCTCAACAGATCCTCCATGCACGGCTGCATGCAGATGGGAGGTCACACCTGTATCCAATTCAACCCAACCTTATTCCATGCAATGTGAAACTTACTAAATATTTTAAACTTAAAAAGTTGTGTAAATTTTCTTACCTCCCTCGTATGTTGCTTCGGCTGTATCATTATACGCTTCCAACAATTGGTTGACTGTTCTCTCGTGGGCATACTTGCAAGCTGTTATTAGAGGTGTCTCTCCAAAATTATTTAAGAGGGACGCACAGCTCCTGTTGTACTGAAGGAGAATTCCGACTAGATCTGGATCACCATTTCTAGCAGCTTCGTGTAGTGGCGTATTACCATCATTATTTTGAGCTCCAGCCATAGAGGGTTCCACTCGTAGAATCCACTCAATAACATTTTGATGGCCTTCCCCTGCAGCAATATGTAGAGCAGTATTTCCTTCAAAAGTAACCCCACTCAGAGCACTCGGAAACTGCCGATGAAAATCTTCATAGGTAGCAGGAAGATCAGCAGTTTTCAAAGCAGTGAAGAGTTCCTTATCCATCCTCTTCTCTGCTTTTCCTCTTTGTTTAGAACAGAGATTGCTCTGAAAAACTCAAATGGTAACAAAAATGTTCGCCACAAAATCGCGTGGATGGCAGTTCTCTACAGAAATTGAGCAGAAAAGAGGATTCGAGGCAATTATTATAGATGGTAAAAGATGTGAAAATTAAAAAAATAATAATTCCAGTAGGGAGAATTTGAGAAAGAGCTAGGCATGAATATTTATGGATTTCGTTCTCAACATCGAATATCTTTACCCAGAGCTTTACACCGCACTAGTTTTACCTTTGGAGAACCTACATGTACACAAGGATAAGGTTCTCATGGGGTGTAATAAATTAGGGGGAATAACTTCAACTTTAAATAAATAAATAGGACTTGGACTTAGAGACAAACTTTTCATTATTAGTCCCAAAACTAGATGGAAAATGAGATGGATATATTTCTTGCACATTTTTATTAATAGGAATAGGAGAGAGTTGGAAGTCTTTAGTTCTTATTTGTCAATTGAATGCATTGATTAGACTTAATTAAATAAATGTCAATTGGGTGTACTTTATGATAGATGTTCTAATTGTAGTAAATACTCAACAATCAATAAAAGAGTTATGGTATTGGATCAACATAGTTGTAGCTGCTATAAAATTGCTCAAAATCTTTATTATACTTCTAGATGAGATATGAACATAGTGAAATGCTTCTAGCACAAAATAGCTATGTCAATGTAAAAAAATATTTTTCTAGAATAAATTTTTCAAACTTATTAGCATTCACTAACACAAATATTTGACACTTTAGGATGTTAAAAATCACCTTCATAAGACTACAATGAAAATGAAAATCATTAAATTATAATACAAGTAATTACAAAATCTATACTTTGAGATTTTTGAAATAGCTTAAAATTTGGATACCATGAATAAGATTTATGCCACTTAGAGGTCAAAGATTTTTAAAGAGATGAAAATGGCTAAAGTGGGCTTCTTTTGAATAGTGATAGCATGCCATCATCATCCAACATTAATGAGAAATAGGTTGTGGGTGGTTATGTTTGGGAAACACTAGAGGGAAGATTTAGGATGGATTTGAAACTAGTTTAAGTCATATTTATTATGAAATGTTATTTTTTTAATAATTTAATGAGAACTATAACTAGGCCCACATAATCATGGGATAGGACAAGTGATTGAGACTTCTAGTGATAGTATCAACAATCAAAGGTTAATTAATACTCCCATACTAGGTAGTATTTTTGTACTGGTTGATATTCTACTATTAAGTAGATAGGAATATACAAAGGTTTACAAAAAATTTAACCTCTGATTAATTTTTTTCATAATGTAAGTTTGAAAATAAGATTTTTAATTCTTTTTTTAAAATATAGTATGACCATACAATCATATGACTATATAAGGTAGACACTTTTTCCTTCCACTTATTTTGTAATCATAATAATCAAAACTTTTTATTGTACAAAACAGGAAAAAACTTAACAGAGACCAGGTCAGAGACCACTAACAAAAGACATATACCGACTAAATATCCATTATAGAGGACTCTAGGTAATAAGGCCTTTTGTTAAAATAGTACTTCCTATAACGCAACTCATAATTTCATATGCACTCGATGTTTTGTATTCAGGCGTTAAGTTTTCATTTGGTATTGAGCTAAAGCCAATACCTATGTTTGAATACTTCACACTCAAGGAATCATGCCTGTCAACTACGCCTTTAGATGAAAAAGGAAACGCGGTTTTGTACGATGAAAGAGACTTGTCAAAGAGATGGCTCAGAACTAAGAATCCCACTTTCCGTCTAAATGCAGATAGTATTCCTTTCGGCAATTCATTATTGCAGTGGGCATCTCGAGGCTTGTCTTGTTAGGAGGATAGCATAGCATAGTGTTTTATGGCGAGGATTGGTTAATTAAAGTTTAAGGACGTGTAGAGTTTCCTTTGCTTCATGACAAAGGAAGAAAAAAGGTTTTCCTCACGCTCTGAGTTATTCCAGTAATTAATAAATTAGATTAAATGAGCAGTTGTCGTGGAATAGATTGGATCAAGTATTATAAACAAGAAGCTCAATTTTTTTGGCTGTTTAGTTTGTGATCAATGAATGAATAAAAGATTCTAATAAATGCATGAGGCTAAAGTAGTCTATACGACCTATGATTGATGCACACTTAAAAAAAAATAGGGTATCAAGACTTTAAATAATATGTAACCTCCTTTCTGGACATGTTCATCTGCAGTAAATCATTTTTTTTAATTAAAACCAAGCAAAAGAGTTACATAGAATAATAGAATAAGGCAACCAGTAGGTTATAAGAAAGAATAAAAAGAGCAGTGATTACAAAATTGTTGTCATGAGCACAATCAGATATACCAATAGGTTGATCAATAGGTTTGTTATTTTGTTAGAGTTTTGTTTCTTCAAACAAAGTGTTTGAAGTGTCTATTTTCAAAATGTCTTCATAGCTGGTATGGATGTCATTATATGTCGGGTATTTCATGACAAAATGTAACTTTGCTGTCTCTTCCCACTCTTCTTTAGGTATCATCTATCTACCTGTTGTACACTTCAAGTGATGAGAGCTAGTTTTTAGTTGAGCTATCAGTATTTTTTCTATGTATTAAAATCTGCTCCTATTTAGGCTTTTCTATCATGGTCTCCTATGGGGTTGATTTCTTTGATATAATATACTTTTTAATGCCAATTTTGTTTTGTCCATAAGCTACTCCTAAATTTATACTTAACATTTTTTTTTACTTTCTTCATTGTTGTCTAGGGATTCCTAGATACTAATGTCCCAATTTTTTCATCCATTTGTCATTTTGTTTCATCCATGTGTTCTTCCTTCTATCTATTATTTCCTCCATAATCATCTTAGGCTAATGATGTTTTCCCAAAATTTGAGTCTTCTTTAGATAACTTACCAAAGAAAGCATCACTAATATTTCCAAAGGATAGGTGCTAGTGCCTATCAATAGAGTCTCATATGAGACAATAGTTTTTATCTTGAGACTTCTTATGATTAGATGTATTTGAATCCTTTCAATTTGCCTCCATTTTTTTATCTCATCAAATGAATTATGATATTGCTATCACTTGGATTAAACTGTGTAGTTTTCAAGTCAAACTCATTGACCCATGATTCATGAGTAGTGGTTCACAAGAAGCCATCTCTCATGAGAATGAATGTTACACTTAGCACTCATTGCATCTCAAATCAATGCTCGATGAAGATGAGATCAATATGAACTAGAATTTAGATATTTCACAGGAAATCATATTTGTGAATTAAAATTAGAATATTTCTTTTGTCTTTATGATGAGTGTTGGGTATGCTTCCAAAATACAAGTTTAAGGTCTTTCATGCCATGGTTATTGATGCAGGAGAATTCCCGATTCTTGGCAATCTTGCATCAACCAAAAACATTTCTTTTCAATTTGTTTTTTGTTTTTCAGTTTCAGCATTTCTTTCTACATTTTATTTCTTTTGCTCATCAAATCTTACGGAGCTGGATTTTTATTATAATCATGATTATATTCCTTATTCCTGAACTACAGACATTATGATATTTTCCTAGCAAGTTATCACTTCCGGATTCCGAGACAGTTTTTTTGCTTAGAACACCGAAATAGCTTGGACCTATTTTCTATTGGTGAATCTTGCAGATCCTTTGTTGGAATTATGTTGTCATTGATGTCAACCGAAATAGGATGTTATCGGTATCATTGACATTGATGTCAACTAGTGAACAAGAGGTTGTTGGCATTAGAGTTTGATGTTAGCTGACATAGAAGATGGATCGGTATGGAAGAAGAGTTGTTGTGTTGTCATTGGTGACAACCAGGTGACCATCTTTTTGCAGAAGGAAGAACTGGGAGGTACTAGTATAATAAAGGTGCAGTAAAGTGACCACTCCACTCTGTAAAAGGGTTGTTAATTTGGTGGTCATACAACTGAAATGAAGAGATTACATGATGGGCATTGATTGTGCTGAAGTGGTAGAATGCTATTTGGTTCACATCAACACTGAAGGAGAAGTATGTGTAGGCCACCAAATTTCTAGTGTAAGGATACCTAACAGGACTCCCACCAGATGAAGAAGCTATCATAGGCTAGATGATAGGTTGACACAGTATGTTGCCTCTATGTGCAGGATGAAATATGGAAAACCACTGAGACATATGTCATGTTGAAGATGTATCCTCCCTGTGGTAAAGTCACAATTGCACAGGCATAATGATTCCCTCAGATAGACAGGTGATTGAATGCAGAGGCCAGATGTACAAGTGGATGATGAGGAAGCCTCCAGAGCATGAGATCAGAAATGCACACCAGAATAGAAAGTGAAAATAAGGTGTGCTACCGAGACATTGAAGGAAGAATGAGATGTTGAGATGGTGTGTTTGTCAACCTAACAAACCAGTTGAGAGGAGAACCGGTTTGATGAAGAAGGATTCTAGTGAGTCTGCAGGAATATACATGGTGATACCAGGATGCTGAAGGAAGGATGATGCAGAACAGTTGGAGTGTGATGACTTGGTGTCATCAATGTGTCTCACCGGCAAGAAGGAAAGTATGTTGTCCACCGGCAGACACATCTACTAGAATCTATACTAGTGATAGTTGGCATGTTATGTCAACTGGTGAAACATCAGAGAATAGACAAGGAAGATAAGGTTCTCACCTGATAAAGAGGAGTGCAACACACTGCAGAATAAGGAGAGTTATCGATAGTTTCTATGGTGTCAGCGAGTGAACATATTCATAGAGGTGTTCCATGGGCAGATCAGTGAAGTGAAAACATAAGGGTTACACTGATAGGTTAGAAAAGGTGATGGCAAGAGGGATAACCAGCAAGGTGGTTAGTGTTGGTAGGGTTAGTGAACCGTTATGGGCGTCTCGGTTCTGTGTGTGGTTGGTGACCAAGCTGAATCGATAGAGTAGTCTGAAGAGGTGAATAATGACTGTGATGCCATGCGGAGCTGTGGTGGTGAATATGCAAAGGTTGGTGATGTCTAGTGTCAAAGAGGTAGTTGTGATTGGCTGACATTAAATATTAAGTGTGACAATCACAGAGGAGCTGCAGAGTGTGTGGCTCGATGAAAGATAAATGACAAAGAAAGATCAGGGATCTATTGGTGCCATGATCGATGTTTGATATCAGACTACAGATTAAACCTTGAGAAGGAAATAATTGGATCATAAATGTGTCGACTGATTTTGAGGCTAAACAATAGGGGTAGATTTACTATGTTTAGAAAATATGGATTAGATGATGAAAAACGCGTATAGATGCATTCCTCCAATGCAGGTGACTGATCCAAGGTAGATTGGATCAGATCTTATGAAGATTTGAGCAGTGGAAGAAACCCTAATCAACTGAAGTTTCAATTAGTTTTTGGCAGGAAAACCTGTTTATAGATACAAAAGCTAGAATCAATGAGGGGTGTTGGTTGAATGATGCTGCATGGGAAGAATATGTTGAACAGAGTGTTGATATACCTCTGTGAGTAATGAAATCAATCTAATTCTTCTTGGCAAAGAAATTAAGTGTCTGAGTATTAGATGGAGAATTGGTAAAAAGGTTTAACCAGTAAGGTCAAGGCTAGCAGTGAGAAGGCAGTAGAGAGTGAATACAAGTTGAATGAAGAAATAGAGGAATCTAGCCGAGCATGAAGAAATGATAGAGTACTGGTAGTGACAAATAGTTGCGGACAAGATAGAGGTAAACTAGAAGAGACGAAGCAGTATGCTGAGTGAACAAGGAACCCGTAAGTAGCAGTTGTGTGAGGAAGAGAGCATAGAGTGATAAAGGAGATCCAACAAGATAGTGGCTGAGGTGTTGAAGATTGAGTCGGAGTGAGAAGAGAACTGGTAAGGCAAAGGAGACACCTTACTGGCAGGAAGGATTGTATAGAGAGGTTACAAGATTCACTTGTAACTAGATTACTACCCTCATATTTGAATATAATAAATTGTGTTCAGTGTGTTGTAGCTCGGTGTAGGAGTTGTAGCTCATTTGGGTTGGTGCCCATAAACTAGTAGGCGTTGGTGCTCCTTTGGGGTTGTAGCCCATAAATCTATCAGGGGTTGTAGCTCCTTGGGTTGGTGCCCTAAACATTGTAATTGAGTTTCATTGTGACGCTAGATTGGAGCAATAGTCTCTAGTAGCATTGCTCACTGAGGTTTTTCCCATCTTGGGTTTTCCTCGTACATCCTGGCATTATGTGATGTCCCTTTGTGTGTGATTGAACTTGTAATTAAGTCTCCCCACCAATCGGTAAGTCTGCATTGTGTTCGATCCCATAGTCGGTATACACACATAAGTTAGTTAAAGTGAAAAAGATTAAGAACCACTATTCACCCCCTCTCAGTGTTGCATTGTGTCTAACAATTGGTATCAGAGCTTAGGTACCCTATTTATCAAGCTTTCTCTCACTTGGGTATATTCTAGCTTAAGCACACAATGATTTGTTTATTATCAATCTCTGCTCCAGTGTTTAATGGATCAAATTATGTCATTTAGAGATGGAGAATGGAAATCTACCTGTCCTCCCTAGGTTATGATGTTTGGATGGCAGTTTTTGATGGTCTTCCTAGGAATGTATGTCCTCCCATAGGCATAGAAGAAGAAAGAAGATGCATGTGGAATGACGAATCCTTGGCGGCTATATTCAATGGGCTCACTGGTGATGTCTCCTCACAGGTGGATAAATGCAGATTGGAAAAAGGTCCATGAGATAGACTGAAGAAGCTTTATGGAGATGAACCCTGCACTACTAGATCAGCTTGTGAGAGTGAGAAGAACACTATAGCATATACATGTGTAGATGACAAAGGCAGATCAGAGTGTTGCAGTAGAAATGGTGATGAGGAGACCCATCTCTTCATGGCCCATGAGATGGAATTTGAGAATCACACATCAAAAGGGGATAATGCAGATGGATCCCATTGATATGATGTGTTTGGCAGTGACCTTGAAGAGGATGAAGAGGAAGGAGATAAGGTAGATAGATCTAGCCGACAAGATCTATTTGGAAATGATGATGAAGAAGAAGAAGAAGATGTAGAAGTAGATCTTGAGTGTGAACTAGTAAGTTCTCTAGAAGAGATGCAAAATGTTACAAATGAATTTAAAAACTACAAAAGATCAGTTCATGAGGATTGCACCCAGTTGAGAATTGGCCTTGAAGAATCAAACCAAAAGGTTGGTTTATTGACCACTCAACTAGAAGGGGCAAAAAGATTGACTGATCAATTGAAATCAATCTTAGACTCCAAGGAAAGTGAAATGGAGATTCTAAGGAAAGTATACAAGATGTTCAAGAATGCTTCTATTATGGAACAAAACCGACTGGTCAATAGTCTTTAAGAATCAAAGTTAGCCCTTGCCAATCTGAAAGCACAAATGGTTGATGCTAAGAATGTGAATGTGGAATATTGATTGGATCCGGATACTAATAGGTGTAGGTGCAAAGTGTTAGAGAAAGAGGTGGAGACTAAAGGAAAGCTTTGTCATGCTCTTAAGGATGAAGTTGCAAAGCTCACATTAGAGTTGGATAAGTGCCAAGATGAGCTTGAAGTGAGAAAGAAAAATTATGGTGGCACTGAAGCCTTGGATAGGATGTTAAGCCTGCAAAAACATTCCAAGGACAATGGAGGACTAGGATGTGGTGCCAGTGAATGCTCAACTAGCAAGGGACCTTATAAAGAAGACATTTAGTTTGTCTCCTCAAATGGAAAAGGCAAAGGACAAACCTTCATAGTCTGATATACTGGAAGAAGGAATAATATAGATCCAAAAGGAAAAGGGAAGTTGAGAGAAGGCGACTTTACCGAAAGAAAGAACATGAGAAGACAACACATAAGACCTCCTCCTAGTAGAAGAAAAGAATATGCTGATGTCCACAAGAAAAAGCATGTATGGGAAAAGGAGAAAATGGATGGAAGAGCTGCAGGATGTGGAAAATCCAAGATTCATACCCGAAGAAGCAGAAATGGAAACACTAAACCGGTAAGGTCTCCTCAAGCTTGGCAAAACAAATTTGTAAGTAATGTGCCTCCTCTTTTCGGTTACTATTTTGCATGCAAGGAATACAGACATAGGGTAGATGAATGCAAAATTATGTCTAGGATTAAATAGTATGTTCTTCCTAGAAACAATAATGTCATTTGTTGGAGGTGTAATGGCTCTGGTCATAAAAGTCATAACTGCAAAAGAATTAACTTGCAGTCACATGACTACCGGTTTAGTAGCTATCCTCAACATAGAAATTGATATAGAGTATATCAGAGACAAAATATTGCATGGAACAAAAGTAGAAGAGATTTTGTTCCCATAAGATCAAGGGGTCCATCGGTTCTGATAGCAAGATACAATGGGATGGCCAGAAGAAGATGGTCTAACCAGTGTGCTAGGAGATTCCCCAATCATGAAGTTGGGATGGATGTTATGTGCTACTCTAGCACCACTTCCGGCTATGATGCAAAATCCAGAAGTCCAAGGATCAATCATCAGGAGAAGAAGAAACCTGCTCCCTAGACTAAAAAGGGGAAGAAAATTGAGACCAAGCAAACATGGAGGAAGAAGAAGGAAAGTAGGACTGTGGACTGGTACTATACATTCAGTGCACTGGTGATATCTCGTATCGCTTAAAGGAGATGCAGGTCTAAGGGGGAGATAAATGTTGATTAGATCATTCATCCCCTTAGTAAAAGTGGACAAGAAGAAGAACAAGTTGTTGCTGGTGAGATGAATGAGTAGCAGAGGTCATTGGAACCAAGAGATAAAGGTAAAGAGGAAAGTGTCCTTAGGTGGGGAGAAGAGACCGATATGTGCAGCATGTTACCAACATGAATGTTGATCAGTGTTGCAGGTTACATAAGTCAATGATGTTGAGGGATCATTGCAATAACTCCGGAGGCCTGGATGGATGAGGTTATGTATCAGGTGTTATTGGAAAGGACCTAAATGACATGTATTAGTCTGGTAACTAATCTTATGAGTATACATCTTTATGGGTCAACCGATTGGATATGTGACCTGCAGTTGGCATTATGGTCATGATGATGGATGTCATAGGTGTTGATGTGAGTCCCAGTTTAGGACCTGACCGAATAAGATGAAGATCAAAGGTTTGTGTTTCAGGGGGAGTTCAAGGCCCTACTTCAGATTAATATTAGATATACTAAACACAACAGTAGATCAATTAGGTGCTTGATAATACTGGAAAATAAATTGCTTATCTTACTATGGTTCATCAGTTGAAAGTAAGAGAAGTCTGGAAAACTAGTAGGACCACATGCTCAAGAGAAGAAATTCATTCCTGAATTGGTTCTGAGCAAAAGAATGAGAGAGCTCGGTGTATGCTATTAAGGGTTGTTTGGTACCTGAGCTTTCCATCTCAAGTGTTTATGATTGAGATGATGTTGGGCATAATCTTGAAAGGGGGAGATGCACCCGATAAAAAGAGAGAAATATTTTTATTAGTTCTCAGTAGATACAAGGAGGAATGTTATCCTGACAGTCCCCTTGGCCATTGTTATCAAAGGGGGAGAAATTTACTATAGTATACCTGATACTATATGTATTGACATCAATGCCAAAGGAGGAGATTGTTGACATTGTGTTGATGTTAATTGGTATAGGATGTTATCGGTATAGGATGTTACCGGTATCACTGACATTCATGTCAACTAGTGAACAAAAGGTTGTTGGCATTCGAGTTTGATGTCAACCAGAATAGACGATGGACAGATATGGTAGGAGAGTTGATGTGTCATCATTGGTGATAACTAGGTGACCATCTTCATGTAGAAGGAAGAACTAAGATGTATCAGTATGCTAGAGGTGCACTAAAGTGACCACTCCACTCAATAAAAGGGTTGTTGATTTGGTGGTGCATACAATCAAAATGAAGAGATTACATGATGGCCATTGATTGTGCTGAAGTGGAAGAATGCTATTTGGTTCACATCAACACCAAAGGAGAAATATGTGTAGGCTACCAGATTTCTAGTGTAAGGATAACTAGCAGGACACCCATCGGATGAAGAAGCTATCATAGGCTAGGTGATAGGTTGACAGAGTATGTTGCCTCTGTATGCAGGATGACATATGGAAAACCAACTGGGGCATATATCATGTTGAAGATGTATCCCCACTCTGTAAAGTCACCCTTGCACAAACAAAATGATTCCCTGAGATAGACATGTGATTGAATATAGAGACCGGATGTACAAGTGGAAGATGAGGAATTTTCCAGAGCATGAGATCAGAAATGCACAGTAGATAAGCAAGTGAAAACAAGGTGTGCTACCAGGACATTTAAGAAAGAATGAGATGTTGAGATGGTGTGTTTGTCATCCTAACAATCTAGTTGAGAGGAGAACTGGTTTAATGAAGAAGGATGCTAGTGAGTCTGCAGGAATATACATGTTGACACCAGGATGCTGAAGGAAGGATGATGCAGAACAATTGGAGTGTGATGACTTGGTGTCATCAATGTGTCTCACTGACAGGAAGGAGAGTATGTTGTCCAGTATAAGACACATCTACCAGAATCTACACTAGTGATAGTTGACATGTTATGTCAATTGGGGAAACATCAAAGAAGAGACAAGGAAAATAAGGTTCTCACTTGATAAAGAGGAGTGCAGAAAACTAAAGAATAAGAAGAGTTGTTGGTAGTTGGTATGGTGTTGGCAAGTGAACATATTCATAGAGGTGTTTCACTGGTAGAGAAATGAAGTGTAGACATAAGGGTTACACCGGTAGGTTAGAAAATGTGATGGTAGGAAGGATAACCGGCAAGGTGGTTAGTGTCGATAGGGTTAGTGAAGCGGTATGGGCGTACCAGTTATGTGTGTGGTTAATGACCAAGATAAACTGATAGAGTAGTCTGATGAGGTGGATACTGAATGTGATGCCACATGGAGCCGAGGTGGTGAATATACAGAGGTTGGTGATGTCTGGTGTCAAAGAGGTAATTGTGATTCATTGACACTAAATATTGATTGTGACAATCACAGAGGATTTGCAAAGTGTGCGGCTCAATAAAAGATGAACGACAGAGGTAGATTAGGGATCTGCTGGCTCCATGATCGATGTTTGATATCTGACTCCAGATTGACCACGAGAAGGAAATAGCTGGATCATAAATGTGCTGACTAATTTTGAGGCTAAAGAACAGGGATAGATTTGCTTTTTTTAGCAAATATGCATTGGATGATGAAAAATGTGTATAGATGCATTCCTCCAATGCACTTGATCGATCCAAGGTAGATTGGATCAGATCTGATGAAGATTTGATCAGTGGAAGAAACCCTAACTGACTGAAGTTTGAATTGGTTTTTGGCAAGAAAACCTGTTTATATATACGAAAGCCAAAATCAATGATGGGTGTTGGTTGAATGATGTTGCATGGGAAGACTATGATGAACAAAGTGTTGATATACGTATGTGAGTAATGAAATCAGTCTAAGTATTGGAAGGAGAACCAGTAAGAGGGTTTAAATGGTAAGGTCAAGGCTACCAGTGAGAAGGGGGTAGAGAGTGAATGCAAGTTGAATTAAGAAACATAGGAATGCAGCCAAGAAAGAAGAAATGATAGAGTATTGGCAGTGGTAGATTGTTGTGGACAAGATAGAGGTAAACTAGAAGAGGTGAGGCAATATGTTGAGTTAATAAGAAACCGGTAAGCAATAGCTATGTGAGGAAGACAAAAGAGAGTGATAGAGGAAATCCAACAAGATAGTGGCTAACGTGTTGAAGATTCAATCAGAGTGAGCAAAGAACTGGTAAAGAAGAGGGGACACTTTATCGGTAGGAAGGATTGTATAGAGAGGTTACAAGATTCACTTGTAACTAGATTACTAACTTAGTATTTGAATATAATGTATTGTGTTCACTAAGTTGTAGCTTGGTGTAGGGGTTGTAGCTCCTTTGGGTTGGTGCTCCTTTGGGTTTTAGCCGATAAATCTATTAAGGGTTGTAGCTCGTTGGGTTGGTGCCCTAAACATTGTAAATGAGTTTCATTGTGAGGATGGATTGGAGCAGTAGACTCTAGCAACATTGCTCACTAAGGTTTTCCCCATCTTGGGTTTTCCTCGTACTTGTTGGTGTTATGTGATGTCCCTTTGTTTGTGATTGAATTTATGATTAAGTCTCCCCACCATCCAGTAAGTTTGCATTATTGTAGATCCCATAACTGGTATACACACAAGTTAGTTAAAGTGAAAAAGATTAAGAACCACTGATTCACCCCCCTCTTAATGTTGCATTGTGTCTAACATCCTTTCCTTAGCTTGTGGAGCACAGTTCATTGTTTCTAGCATTCCTTAGAGTGTGGCTGACCTTCCCTCTGATCTATACTTCTTCCTTTGGATTTTTTGGAGGATTTTCATTGACAGAGGCTGACCTGGTGGTTTTACATGTTTCATCATGTTCATCATTGTTTGATTCTTCTTTGGCCGACCAGATCCCTCTAGACCATATAAATTGATGTAATTTTGCTTGTAGTAGCAATTTTTTATAACCACGAAGATCTATCTTAAGGTTAAGAGGTTCAGTATTAATCGAGACTATAATTGATCATGTTTGTATCAAGCCAGTGAGATGAATCTTGTAGCCTGCATGTTGTCGGTAGATTGTAAATAGTTTTCGTGATATAATAAATCAGTTTTGCATTGCGACCATCATCTTTGTCTTTCTTTCATTGTGTTTAATCTTGTTGCACTATCCCGATAGACCTCATTGAGGTCCCTCCTAACTATGACTACACCAAGTGGTATTAGAGTGAGATTTCATTCTAGAGATTGTGTTCTCCTGAAGATTTCATTGTGGGGTAGAAGATTATGGATCCAACCCGTAGTTGTAGAGGATTGACGTGAAGATGGTAGGAAGAGGAAGTAGGAATGGTGGAGCATGTGGGAATGTAGACCCTACTATGATGGAAATGTTGATAGGAATTACAACCCAGTTCGAAGCTATTGAAACAACCCAAAGAAGACGTTGACATATTGAAACTATGAGCAAATATTAAGAAGGAGCACTAGCAAAACAAGCAGCGAACCGAGTGGCGATTGATCTAGATCAGGAGAGGTTCTTAAGGGTTTTGAGTAGGGAAAACACCAAACCACATTTTACCCCACTAGAGTATGATGGTAAGCTATGTTGGAATCTAATAACACTGAGAGGAGGAGGTGAATAAGAGTTATACCAGAACTATCAATTTTAGCCTTATTAAAACATTCATACATCAACCGGTATAGCAGTACATACAAATTTCAAAGAAGTAAAGCAACCAATAAGCCAATCACATAAATGAGAATCATAACACACATAATTATACGTGGAAAAACTCAAAGAGGAAAAACCACGGTGGGATTTTTGACACAATATCAATTCACTGGCCATATGAAGAGATAATACAGAATATGAGGGGCCTATACTTGCAGGAAGGCTTATAGCCTAGAGCACATTGCTCAATCACAAAAGGATCATCACTGACTAAATAAAAATCTAGACTACAATCTGGAGAAGTGTTGAACTTTATAAGATAGCATCTTCTATGCCAAAAAAATCTTCTGGTTTAAGCTTTGTCTATTTCGGTCTGAAACCCTAAACCCTTTACTTGAATAACCCTTACATGAATTTCCTCACATACAAAATCTCTCTGATATATTTTGCATCATATTCCATTTGCATATCCATAATCTCCTATTTCCATGTCTATGTAAAAATGATCTAATCCAACTAACCTATATGCCCTATACAAATTATCATGCCTTATGTCGGCTTACAAAGATATATACAATATCAAATTACATGTCGGATAGATAGCATGAATGCATAAATATTAAGAACAATTGCTGATGTCGAATCCAAGAGATGTCGTCCTTCAATACCAATTACCATATTCTAAACCATGTCTGCCTGCATTGTTGGTAACCAAAGAAATCCTTTTGTTCTACCAATGTTGGTGTCAGTGCTGGTGTAGTGTTTATGAAGTGTCTACCAGTACACAACTAAACCAAAACATGAGGCCAAAATACAATATCATGTTGCCATGAATGACAACATAGTGAAACCAACCAATTGAGTGTCAATTGCCAATAATCTCCCCCTTTAGGATTGATGGCAACACTCATGTGAAAAATGTTCAAGGTTTGATTTGCTGATTTCATCCTGCCTTCTCCCCCTAAGATGAATATACAAAATACTCCACATCTCCATATCTCCATAACTCCATAACTCCACCTGATGTATTCAATTCCTTGTATTCTTTTTCACATCTATATCACTCCCCCTTTGACATAAATGCCATAAAAAATTCTAAAAAAGAATGTCAAGATTCAAAAAATTGTATAGTCAATATCCCAAAAATATCTTACCGGAGCTTAACAAATTTCAAAATTTCCAGATAAGCCTTCTCCAGTATCTCAAGATAGGTATCCCAACCTATTTTGAATGTGCTAGAAATAGATACAAGTCCATTTAGTATAAGTGAAAATGACTCTTTCTCATTTACCTTTGTCAGTGTGGGCTTTCCCACCATATCCATGCATTCTTTCTTATGTACACTGAGTGAATCCAACCGGGGACTCACTATGCCTCTCAAACTTCTAGCCCTTCTTATAATTTTGTCTCTTTCATTATCAAGAACAAAAATTTGGTTTTCCAAAATCAAAATTTGACCATCAATGGATGTAGTCAATGAAGTTAGTCTGTCAAAAGAGTTAGCTATATTTGCAATTTTCTCCTAAAGTTCTTTTATCTTCTTATCCACATTATCGTAAGTATATCAGTTTTGCAACATACCCTTTAAATATTTGTACATTGTTTCAAAAAATTATATACTAGTTTCAGCTTCCCATCAATATTTTTATTCTCAGATTCAATCACCTAATCAAATGCAACTCTCTTATCCTAGGTGAACCTTTCCAATGCTTGTCGATTTGAAATCTATTGTAAGGATTGAAAATCCTTTGAAATATGCTCAGTAATTATTTTAAGCTTTCCAGATGGGCTCGCTTCATTTTCAATCTTGCATTCTAGGACTAGTTTGTGCAAAACAGTGATTGATTGATAAATAATCCCTTTATCTGCAGATCCCTCCTTCATCAATTTTTGTGTTGCCATCATCATGAGTTCAGTAGGACTCATCTTTGTTATCTTTTTCTTTTCATCCTGTGACGTGTCAATTGACAACAATGATGGACCAAATACCATTTCCTTGCTAGTTTCCCCTTTCTTCTCCTCTGATGATTTAGCCTTTATAACCTCCTCACTTGCACCATTGGCTTCACCACTTGGTGCAGTCTATGTAACTATCAGTTCCTCTGTAGGAATTGTAACCTCAACCTATACATTTGTATCCAAAGGATTGTTATCCTTAATAGTAGTATCCTGTACAACATTAACCTGTTCACTCTTTCTATTAACTGATATCTCAATATTTGCTTGTACATTTGTATCAAGTGGGGGCTTAATTTCCACTATCTTAATATTTTTCAAAACTAAGGGTGAAGTAATCATAATCCCCTTTCCTTTTCCTTTAGTCGGGGTGTCAGAAATGTCTGTCTTGGATTTCGGTGAAGTAAAGAATCCTCTGTTCTCTCAAAAGAACTTAACCCATACTTTTTGAGTTTCTTTTCTTATTCCATTTACCCTTCCTGGCATTAGACTAGTTATCCTATGTTTGCTATTAAAAAGTTTTCTATCTGCCACCTCAAGTGTCCTTTCCATTTCTTCTGGGGCTATAGTAACACAAATAAATAATAACTCGTGAATTTTAATATGCTTATCTTCTTGCATAGCTGACAGTCTTCTAGCATCTAGCATATTATACAATTCAACTGGTATTTGATTTTCTATTTCTATTAAGGATTTGTTATAAATATCCAAGCATAATAAGACTGCTTCCTCTACCTCTCTTTGTTCATCATCTTCTAAATGATCATAGTAATACTGTATATTCTTTAACATGCCATCCTTATTT
This sequence comes from Cryptomeria japonica, assembly GCF_030272615.1. Taxonomy (NCBI): domain Eukaryota; kingdom Viridiplantae; phylum Streptophyta; class Pinopsida; order Cupressales; family Cupressaceae; genus Cryptomeria; species Cryptomeria japonica. The sequence goes on from NC_081409.1 coordinate 750,155,455, forward strand.
ATTTCATCTACTAGTTTTGCATAAGTTTTAGGTGGAATGATATTCACATTACCAGATTGAATAGCTATATCAGTGTCACTCTTCTTCTTCCTCTTTCCAATACTGGATGCAGCTAAAGTGGTTACTTTTGGTGCTTGCTTTTGTCCTAGTATTTTGAATGTAACCTTCCTAACCGGTTTCTCTTTAGCTTCAACCTATGTTTTCTCTTTTTTCTTCCTTACAACCCTTTTGAATGCCAATGGTGTGTCATCCTCAAATTCTGACTCTGCACTAATAGGCTCAATATGTACTTCTTGATTCTTCCTCTTCATGTCTTTCTTTGGGACAACATCAATTAATGCTTTGATGTCCTATTAGACCTTCTCAACAAAATTTCTTACTTTTCCTTCTTGCTTCTCTCTCTTCTTCTGATTGAACTCTGTTTCAACCTCATGTGTTTTCTATTGTTCAGTACCATAGAGTTTCTCTACCTCATCAATAGGTGCATCAATCAACATTTTTGCATAGGCATCAAGAATATGTGCACCACCTCATAGCCCATTTCCTCAATCCAAATCTGTCGGGGCTTAACCGCTTCCGTAAGTGTTTCATCCTTCTTCACCATGAAGCATATGTCAGTTGAATAGTTTTCTACAATATGCTTAGGAACCTTTACCCTAGACCTCATTGATTTCTGAAATGCTTTGAAATATCACCATACCTTATCATCTCTCTGACTTCCTAAGGAAGCAATTGATTGTTTCAATTGTCTCCCTACCAAGATGTCGAATGGACATTGCTTTTTACCAAAATTGGGTGTATCATTCATGAAATATAACATTCAGTAGACTATTAAGTTGCCATATCGGAAGGTTCCCTTCTTATCTCCCTTTATCTTCCCTAGGTTTATTAACAATTCATCTAAAATCCAACTGAATAGATCTAATTTCACATCCTCTGTTATCATTTTGTATGCAGCCAAAATGTAGGAACTGGAAACAAAATTGAGTCATTTTGACTAGGTTACCTTATACCCGATGATAATGTTACCGAATATGATGTTTGGGTTGGTAATAGTGCTCACTCTCATAGATATCCTGTCAGATGTCATGCTAATGATATTGTTCACAAAATTATTCAAAACCTTCTTGTCTAGATGTTTCCCAACTGATGGTAAACCAGTGATTTCCCGGATGACTTCCTTGGTGATTTTGTAAGGTCTATCTAGCCATATAAAATCCCCATGTACTCTACTCAAAACATACCTAATTATCTCATCTTCAAATTCTAGAATGTTTAGAATGTCAAAAAACCCTAAGTCTTTAATGTGTTTGAATGTCGGTTTGATCTTTCTAGATTCTCCCATGAGCTCACTCATATACATGCTCTTTATTTTTTATGTAACCAAGTCCTCAATGTGATAGTGTATATATGCCCTAACATCTTCAACATAGACAAATCCCTCTGGAACATAAGAAAATTCTCCAACCAAATCTTCCAGGGGAGCCACATGTTGATACTGCTTGAAAATTTGCCTGGGGTAGTCCTTGACCTCTACTATAATTGGGTTTGCAAAAAAAATAGGAACAGATGATGATCCCACTACCATCTTTAAAGATTAAAAACTTTTGATTACTCTTAGTGAAAACCTCCAACAAATTCCTCCAGATATCGGTGAAATCGCTCAAGAAGAAATCTGATTGCTTTGAAATGTCTTTGATCACTCTTAGTCACTTTTAATCAGTCTGAAATCACTCTAAAATTACTTTGAAAGTAAGGTGATCAATAATGAAGTGTTTTCAACCTTTTAACCTCCATGAGAAACTCTAATCTTCCATTAACATAAATCACTACCGGTGAAAGATACTAGATCTCACATAGAACATATCCATGTTGTATAGTCATCTCTAATATCTGGAACATCTTCAAAAACCTCTTCCCAGGGCATATGCAGAATCTTCATGAATTTGGCCTACCCCTAAGGCATTTGTCTCAGTTACTAGATGAGCTACCTAATGGTGCAGAAGTAACCTCATCTGTCGGATAAGTAACCGATGCATTTCCATCTGATGATTGTTCTTCAATCTTCCTAACCCATGTTTGAGTATGATCTTTCTTGATTTCACTAACCTTCTCTTTCCCTTTCTCATTTTATCCTTCATTACCAACCGATGGATTTATGATTCTACAAAATTTAGCAATATGTCTAACCTTATTACATGCATAACATGTAACATTGTTCCTTTGAATTACTTTGCTAAAATTAGTGAAATTGCTTGACCTGCACTAATTATCCATATGTGCAAACTTTCCACTTGTGTAGCATTTAACATTCATTCTGCAATATTTTCTCATATGACAATACTTATTGCATTTAGAACATTTACCGGGAGCAAAATAAAGGTTTTAATTTTCTCTGTTTCTATATTGTCTAGCCATGTGACCAAATTTATTGTAAACAAAACATCTACCATTAAATTTATAAGCATTGAATTGCCTTACTAGTGCCTTATGGTTTTGATCTTTATTAGCAATACTATAACTCTATCCTTTCTCAATCCAAGTCCACTGGAATCTCCAATCTACCTTTGTCTCTTCAATAACTCATCTAGTTGTACTGAGCTAATTTTGAATTTTTCTTTATACTCACTTGCAGTAGTTAGATCTTCTCTCAGAATTATCATTTTTCTCTCAAGATCTTGTTCATTAGCCTGGGATTGTACTAAATCAGTTCTCAACATATCATTCTCATGAACCAACCTACCATATTCTTCAAATTTGTTCTTCAGGGATACAGGAAGGTTTTCTTCCTTTTCCTTCTGGTCCTCAATCTCCTTAAACATCCTCATAGTTATAAATTACATTTCATTTTTCATAACCATGTTCTCCTGACTCAATTTATGACACTGTTCCTTAAGTGCATCTTTCTCTTCATCATCTTGACTCTACAAAAGTTCCTTCCTCCTAGCTTGAACAGATGATAGCCTTTCTTGTAGGATAAGAATGAATTCCTTAGTAGAATTCAATTCATCTTGTAGCTTTAAGTTCTTCAACCTTTCAGCATTATAATCTTCAAGTGCCATCTCAAGTTGCTTCTCCAAAGCCATATTCATAGATTTCGGATTCAGGATCCTCCTCAAGCTGTTAATCTTTGTCTAAGGCACAAGGCTCTGATACCAATTGTCAGAATCCAATAACACTGAGAGGGGGGGTGAATTAGTGTTATACCAGAACTATCAATTTTAGCCTTATTAAAATATGCATGCATCAACTGGTATACCGATACATACAAAATTGAAAGAAGTAAAGCAACCAATAAGCCAATCACATAAATGAAAATCATAACACATAGAATTAAACATGGAAAACCTCAACAAGGAAAAACCACGGTGGGATTTATGACCCACAATATCAATTCATTGGCCATATCAAGATTTATTATAGAATATGAGGGGCCTGCACTTGCAGGAAGTCTTACATCCTAGAGCACACTGCTCAATCACAAAAGGAGCCTCACTAACTACATAAAAGATCTGGAGAAGTGTTGAACTTCTAAGATAACATCTTCTATGCTAGAAAACAGTTCCAGTTTAAGCTCTGTCAGTTTCGGTCTGAAACTCTAAACCCTTTATCAGAACAACCCTTACATGAATTTCCTCACATACATAATCTCTCTAATATATTTCACATCATATTACATTTTCATATCCATAATCACTTATTTCCATGTCTATGTAAAAATGATATAATCTAACTAGGATATATACCCTATACAAATTATCATGCCTTATCTCGGCTTACAAAGATATATACAATATCAAATTACATGTTGGCTAGATAACATGAATGCATAAATATTAAGAAAAAATGTCGATTCCAGGTCCAAGAGATGTCGGCCTTCAATACTGATAACCATAATCTAAACCATGTCTACCTGCATTGTCGATAACCAAAGAAATTCTTTTGTCCTACCGCTGTCGATGCTAGTGCGAGTGTCGGTGCCAATGTCAGTGTCGGTGCTAGTGCTAGTGTCAGTATTGGTGTAGTGTCTGTGAAGTGCTTGTTGGTACACAAGTTAACCAAAATATGAAGCCGGAACACAATATCATGTTGTCATCAATGACAATATAGTGAAACCAACCAATTAAGTGTCAATTGCCAACAAGTTGGATTCTAATGAATTAATGGATTAGATCTCGAAGATGGAGAATTGAAATATGTCTGTACTCACTTGAAAGGTTGTGCATCTATTTGGTGGGAACATTTGAAGGTTGATAGATAGAGAAGAGGTAAATAGAAGATCAAATCATGGGAGTAGATGGTTACCAACTTGAAATCAAAGTTTATGCCATCTCATTATCAAGTAAATTTATTTGCAGAATTTGCAAAACTTGAAGCAGAAAGAGTCTAGTGTGAAGGAGTATAATGAAGTATTCTACAAGTTGAATATCATATCCAGACATGTCGATGATGAGATTGAACAAGTTGCAATATATTTGAATGGATTACAGATGTCTATACAAGATGAACTTAGTTTTATCAAGTTGCAGAGTGTTGAAGAAAATTACCAATATGCCTTGAAAGCAGAAGAGACGTTGAATAAAAGACATGAGTGGAGCTAGCAAAGTGGATGTCGAAGGTTTTCCAAAGGAAGAGGATATTCTAGAGGAAGAGGAACCTATAGAGATCAGAAAAATGACAAGGAAGTAAGAAAAGATGGTAGTTCATACTAGAAGGATGATAGAAACTTCTACTGGAGAAGAGAACCTGATAGTTACTAGAATGAAAGATATGGAAAGGATGACAAAAGAAAAGATAAGAGAGCTTTTAGAGGAACTTTCTTTAAGTGTGGAGGAGAAGGACAATGATCTTTTGAATGTATGAAGCTAGAGAACACTGAGAGAACAACATTGGTAGAAGGAAGCCCTACTAGATCAACTAATAAACTAGAAGATGGAGAACTGTTGACGATGAGGATAGCCTTGTTCTATACCAAAGAGTATGAAGAACCCTCACAAAGGAGTAATTTGTTCAAGATGAGATGTAAGGTATCTGGTAAGTGTTGTAAAGTAGTTATTGATAGTGGTAGTTTGGATAATCTTGTTTTAGAAGAGATGGTGAATAAATTGAAGTTGGAAAGATTAAGACACCCTAAGCCTTAATAGATAGCATGAATTCAAGTTGATCATAATTTGTTAGTAAGTGAGCAATTGTTGGTGAAATTAAAAATTGGAAATTATCATGATGAAGTTTTGTGTGATATTTATGCCTATGGATATTTGTCACATTTTGTCAGGTAGACCTTAGCATTTTGATAGATAGGTAATACAATATGGAAGGAAGAACATATACACTATTGTTGCAATTGGGATGAAACGAACCTTGTTACCCTTGGAAGACCCCTGAAGAGTGAAGTCTATATGAATGCGAGAATCTGTTTGGTGGATGGAAAGAAATTCCTGGATGGAATGAGACATGAGAATGTGTGTTTTTCTTTAGTTCCTAAGAAGATTGGGAACTTGGAACATGAAGAACAATTAGAGGAGATAAAGGAGTTGCTGACAGAGTGTGAAGAGAACATTTTGGATAATGTTCCTAATGGATTACCTCCTGTGAGGAAAATCTTTCATTTCATGGACCTAATTCCCATAGCTAGTTTGCCTAACAAAGTTGCACATTGGATGACACCAGTAGACAATGAAGAGTTGAATAGGAAAGTGTAGGAATTGTTGAAGAAAGGTTTGATTAGAGAAATATTGAGTCCTTGTGTAGTACTAGTCATGTTAGCACTTAAGAAGGATGGAGAATGGAGGATGTGTACCAATTCCAAAGCAATAAACAAGATCACAATAAAGTACCAGTTTCCTTTGCCTAGGATGGATGACATAATGAATTACTTGAGTTGAGCCAAATACTACACAAAGATAGAAGAGTGGATATCATCAGATCAGAATCAAAGAAGGAGATGAGTGGAAGACAAAATTCAAGACAAATGAGGGATTGTGTGAATTGTTGGTGATGCCTTTTGGATTGAGTAATGCACCAATTACTTTCATGAGGTTGAGAAATGAGGTATTGAGTAAATTCTTGGGTAAGCTTGTTATTGTATATTTGGATGACATTTTGATTTTTAGTAAAAGACAAAAGAGGAGAATTTGTTTCCCTTAAGACAAGTTTTGGAGAGCTTGAGAGAAGAGAAGTTCATGACAAATCTAAAGAAATGTAGTTTCATGAACGAACAATTAGTCTATTTGGGATTTTTGATATATGTGGATGGATTGAAGATGGACCCTAAGAAGGTAAGAGAAATTGTTCTATGGCCTACACCGGAGAGCATTGGTGAGGTAAAGATCATTTCATGGATTGGTTAGTTTCTACTAGAAGTTTATCAGAACTTTCAGTTTAGTTTGTAGCCCTATGATTGAGACCATGAGAGAAGATAGGAAAGAATTCAAGTGGACACCTATAGAAAATAGGAGTTTTGAATTGTTGAAGCAGAAGGGGACTAAACAAAGTATTTCAAATAGATTGTGATGCAAGTGGGAAAGCAATGAGAGCCATGTTAAGTCGGAAAGGGAGAGAAATAGCTTATTTTAGTGAGAAGTTGAATGATGCAAGAAGGAGATATTCAGTGTATGATTGGGAATTTTATGCCATAGTTCAAGCCCTGAAGAAGTCGAGACATTACCTGTTACCTAAGGATTTTGTGTTGTATATTGATCATCAAGCTTTGCAGTATTTGAATAGTCAAAGTAAGTTGAATTAGAGACATATGAGATGGGTAGAGTTTTTGCAGAGTTACACCTTTGTGTTGAAGCATAGAAGTGGAAGGTCAAACAAATTTGTTGATGCATTGATTAGAAGAAGTTTTTTGACAGAGATTAGAGTGACAATATTAGGATTTGAAGAGTTGAAGACCTTGTATGATGATCACTCAGATCTTGCAGAACCTTGGAAAGAATGTAGAGCACTAGTTATGGTAGATAGAAGTAAGTGGTTGGATTATTTTATTAAAGATGCGATGTTATTCATAGGAGTTTAGCTATGTATACTTAAGAGTTATATGAGTGAGAGTCTGATAAAGGAGAAGCATAGTGACAAAATAGTAGCATTGGTGAGTGAGCATTACTTTTGGCCTCAGATTCATAAGGATGTTAGGAAATTTGTGCAGAGCTGTAGAGTTTTTCAGGTTGTGAAAGGAAGTCAAAATGTGAGATTGTATAAGCCTTTGATAATACCAAAGAGACCTTGGGAGGACATAAGAATGAATTTCATACTTGGATTACCTAACATAGAGAGGGAATGATTCTATATTTGTGGTGGTGGATAGATTCTCAAAGATGGCTCATTTCATACCTTGTAAGAAGACATCAGAGGCAGTGCATATAGCAGACTTATTTCTCAAGGAAATGGTGAGATTACATGGATTACCTAAGAGCATAGTTTCTAACAGAGACACTAAGTTTGTTGGTTGTTTTTGGAGAATATTTTGGAACAAGATGAAGACAGATTTGAAATTCAGTTCTACTTTTGACCCATAGACTGATGGATAGATAGAGGTAGTAAACAAAAGTTTAGGAAATTTGTTGAGATGCTTAGCTGGAGAGAAGACCGAAAGTTGGGATTTTATTCTTACACAAGAAGAGTTTGCCTACAACAATTTAGTGAATAGGAGTACTAAAAGAACACCTTTTGAGATTGTTACTAGAGAACACCCTAGAGGTATATCAAAATCATGTGATATTAGTACAGAAGACAAGTGGAATGCAAAAGAAAAAGAATTTGCAAACCACATGAAGGCCTTACATATTTAGGTTAAACAACAATTGGAGGATATGAACAACAAGTATAAGGAGAATTAAGATGAGAAGAGAAGACATAAGGAATTTGAAGTTGGCAATGAAGTGATGGTGTACCTGAGAAAGGAAAGGTTTCCATTTGGAACCTATAACAAGTTGCAGATGAGAAAGTTTGGACCTTACAAGATCTTGAAAAAATTCAGTTCTAGAAATGCATATGAAGTGGAGCTACTAGATAGTTTGAGTATTTCACCTATATTCAACATTGCAGATCTACATTAGTATCATGAATCAAAACTAAGTGAAGATAGTATTGCAAACTTGGAGAACCAATTGCTCTCGAAGGGACAAGATCAAATTGAAGACATTTTGGATAATAGGATTGGGCGTAGGACCCAAAGAAGTTAGTATAAGGAGTATCTTGTCAAATGGAAAGAAACAATAGTTGAAGATTCATCTTGGATATCTGAGGCAGACGTGGACCGCCTTGGTTATTCTATAA